>NW_013674104.1:1555-4414 GCF_000517525.1 Limulus polyphemus
AGATATTTACAAACTAATCACAGAAATCTAATAACTCAGATATTTGTCGTACCAATTACACTACACAGTACGTGACATTAGTGCGATTTTATTGAGAATACAAGTTCAAAGGATGGAGTTAAAGGTTACGCGAATGTCAAGTTTCATTAGGCGAGAAAAAATGAACTATTTTTATCGTGACAGAGTCTTAATGTTTGGAGAAGCTTTCTTATAAGCTAAGGTTCTTAAAAACAACAGGAATGTATAGCTTGGTTCGATGTCATATCGAGAAAGTCTGAACATTTGGCAAGTAATAACTTATGCTACACTTAAAAAAAAATAACCATTCATATCATTGCCAAAAATCGTTCTTAAATCCAGCCATTCGCGATCTTGGTAATGTAGTTTTAGTTATGTTTTTTTATGTACCTGTTTTGATATGCTTACCGAATCATCTTAGAAATCTGCTTGTCCCCCCCCCCCACGGTCAATTTCAAATCAA
Source organism: Limulus polyphemus (assembly GCF_000517525.1). Taxonomy (NCBI): domain Eukaryota; kingdom Metazoa; phylum Arthropoda; class Merostomata; order Xiphosura; family Limulidae; genus Limulus; species Limulus polyphemus. The sequence goes on from NW_013674104.1 coordinate 2,037, forward strand.
TATTCTCAATTCAGTTCAAAGAATTTTGAAAAGATATTCAAACAGAGCATCATGAAAAAAAAAAACCCTGTCGTGTTCCGATCCCATCCGAGTCTCTTATAAATATACATGGATTGTTTTTCACGAGTTTTAAATACTCAGTAATAATAAAAAAAAATCAAAGAAGGAGAGAAACGAAAGATTTCTAGTAGCCTCACGTGCGCATCGATGAATTCGATAGATACAGCTGGGGGACTATTCGACTTACTATCGTGCCCTAATAACAGAAGAAAAATAAATTTCCGAACGTCCACAGTGTACTTGCAAAGTGATGTTTTCTTCTCACGCGCGAAGAGAAACTGTTATATAAAATAAAGGTTAAGGAATCATAATCTTGATCTCTTGTCCCATAAAAGAAGATAGGCTTCTCTCGAGCATGCTAATCCACGAAGTAAGAAGAAGAAGGGTTTCTACGAGTTGGTTAGTTTTCTTTCATATACTAACACATAAACCACCTGGAATAGGTTTCTTCGACACATCAGTCGTGTCATGTTTTCTCGTCCAATAAAAAATGATTTGTACACGGTCGTATTAGAAAACACGCTTTCTCTCTCTCTCTTATGAATGTAGACGTATATAAATGAATACACACTCGTAACGACAGCACTCACGCACACTCGTTAATTCGAGTTGGAATATCGAAATAAAATCACCCCCCCCCCAACGGCAATTGCGTGCATAACGTGTGATTACAAAAATATTAGGCGTTCCACCTGAGCAACAATTTTCTACGTACACATGCACTTTACAATACAAAGATCATTAGGGGGGAGGGGGGTTGAATTTATGATACCGAAAGTATCCCTTTTGTTACTTCTAGATTAGCAGAGTCTACGTTTAATAACATATATACGTATATTAACGAGAATCGTATACGTAAAGTTTATTCGACATCTTGTTAACTAAAAGTTTTATACGCGCTTTTTTTTCATTTATTTTACCATTAACTTTGATTACTCGTATCCAGAACTTTTGATCGCTTAATTCCTCCACAAAGAGTAATTCCACTACGAAGAATAAGAAAAAAAAAATAAGCAGATATGTAACCAACGATTTATATATCTGCCAAACCTCGTTAATTACAGAAAAAACGTTTGGACAACAATTTGATACAAGTTACGTTGCTTTATATATATATATCCCTGATGATGTAAATAGTTCCAGAGTAAAGACAGTTCTAAATGGCTGACGCGGGATTTCGGTAACTAATTGCCGCGATTCTCGAAGTAGATACCGTGGAGCGTTTAATCAATGATGAGTTATTCTTCCCCATTGCATAGAAACAACAACAATAAGTAATCATAGAGGATATGAAGACCATGTTACATTTAAAAAAAACAAACAACAACTCAAGTTTAATTCTTTGAGGTTAGTTAAATGGTCTACATAGTTTGAATTAAGACACGACATACATTTCTTGACAAGGCCGTTATTTCCCAAGAATATAAATGCATCTCGTGCTTCTGTCGAAGGAAATATGGTAGCCTCTTCATTAACGTTTCCACGTCATACACAGATCTGTCGTTCCGGAAAAGTTTTCTTGTGTTCGATCAGCTGTTGGACAACTTTTGATCACAATATTTTGTTATTCTTCAATCACCATGATGGAAGGAAATGATAGCAAGTAGTTCCGCTCTTCACGTTCATTGGTCAATAGGTGTCACGTCGACGGAAAAAGTAGGCCTGCTTGGTTGCCGTTAAGCGTAAAGCTACACAATGGACTATCTGTGATCTGACCACCACGGGTATTGAAACCTGATTTTTAGCGTCATAAGCCTGCAGAATTACCGCTGAGCCACTGGGGGTGGGCAGAAGCAATAGGAAACTTTAGCAATTAAACGGATAGCAGATTGACTTCCAGTGAATTGGAGACTTAAAGTAAATGAAGCCTTTCAGTTAATACCGATACACAGCCCCTACTAACCGTTAGTAGGGGCTGTGTATCGGGTATTAACTGAAATATGGGTATTAACTGAAATATCGGTTAATATGACTGTGTATTAGGTATTAACTGAAATAACGGTTAATAGGGGCTGTGTATCGGGTATTAACTGAAATATCGGTTAGTAGGGGCTGTGTATCGGATATTAACTAAAATATCGGTTAATATGGCTGTGTATCGGGTATTAACTGAAATATCGGTTAGTAGAGGCTATGTATCGGGTATTAACTGAAATATCAGGATACATAGACCCTACTAACCGTTATTTCAGTTAATACCCGATACATAGCCCCTACTAACCGATATTTCAGTTAATACCCGATACACAGCCCCTACTAACCGATATTTCAGTTAATACCCGATACATAGACCCTACTAACCGATATTTCAATTAATA
>NW_013674104.1:5347-6762 GCF_000517525.1 Limulus polyphemus
CATATAACGTACTAAACTGTTCCATCCTCTTCATATAACGTACTAAACTGTTCCATCCTCTTCATATAACGTACTAAACTGTTCCATCCTCTTCATATAACGTACTAAACTGTTCCATCCTCTTCATATAACGTACTAAACTGTTCCATCCTCTTCATATAACGTACTAAACTGTTCCATCCTCTTCATATAACGTACTAAATTTTTCCATCCTCTTCATGTAACGTACTAAACTGTTCCATCCTCTTCATGTAACGTACTAAACTGTTCCATCCTCTTCATATAACGTACTAAACTGTTCCATCCTCTTCATATAACGTACTAAACTGTTCCATCCTCTTGATATAACGTACTAAACTGTTCCATCCTCTTCTTTGTTCGATAACCACCATTCTTTATCTGATGCACAAATTTTCCAACGTTTCGTTTTTCTTCAATTAACTAACGAAAATATTCGAGGCACAGGATCTCAAGAATCATGTACAACTCAAAATAATAAAACCATAATTATGTTGTAATATACTACAGTTTACATAAGACAGAGGCCCAGTGACGCTCCAGCTTCTGACAGTTATTGGATGTAAACATTCTTTTCGGGAGAGACTGGGAGTTAATATCCCGATTGACTGACGATATGATTTTAACTCAAACTTAAACCGTATCACAAGTTAACATTTATGAAACGATCTTCAGTTTCTAGAAAGTAGGGTAAACTAGTCGTGGAACTGGTTTGGGGGACGTTCGAGAAACGTAATATTAAAACTATGGCCCTTCTTACCACATGCTAGTAGAAAAAAAAAGAAAACCAACTACCTCAACCAGAAACCATACATAACCAAAGCATTCACTTCCTTTGTAATGAGTGGGAAGTTTTATGAGACTGGTAAAAACACGAAACAAAATTTATTCGATAAAATATAGTATGAAAAACATCTGCTCCACGTGCTACGTGTAAGAACTATATCCAATCATATTTATGACACGAGGAACCCCGAAAAATATCATTACATTTTTTTAATTCTAAGCAAGTTTGTTTTTATACTAAATTATTTATCAAAGGATGTGAATTCAATACGATAACTAAATATAACTATATATATATATGCACACATGTTTAAAACACGGCCATTTCCAACATTGCGTTTGGTTTATACGGCATGCTTAGGGAAAAAACAATATGTATATAATATAAATACGGCATGCTTAGCCAAGCATGCCGTATTTATATTATATACATATTGTTTTTTCCCTAAGCATGCCGTATTTATATTATATACATATTGTTTTTTCGGAAAAAACAATATGTATATAATATAAATACGGCATGTTTAGGGAAAAACAATATGTATATAATATAAATACGGTATGCTTAGGGAAAAAACAATATGCATATAATATAAATACGACATGCTTAG
>NW_013674104.1:7681-25460 GCF_000517525.1 Limulus polyphemus
GTTAGGGAGAAAACAATATGTATATAATATAAATACGGCATGCTTAGGGAAAAAACAATATGTATATAATATAAATACGGCATGCTTAGGGAAAAAACAATATGTATATAATATAAATACGGCATGCTTGGAGAAAAAACAATATGTATATAATATAAATACGACATGCTTAGAGAAAAAACAATATGTATATAACATAAATACGGCATACTTAGGGAAAAAACAATATGTATATAACATAAATACGGCATGCTTAGAGAAAAAACAATATGTATATAATATAAATACGGCTTAGGAAAAAAATATTATTTACTCTCATTTTCTCTTTTTTTGTTGTTGTTGTCTGGATGGAAGAAAGTTCTGGGAGTTTATCCATAAACATCCCCTTTCTACGGACTTATTACGAACGGATAGAGTATATATGTGTGTAAATTTATATGTCTGTACAGATGTGTAGGAGGGAAATTAAAAGTGGGGGGCAAGGTTTATTTGACCGAGCGAAGTCAAGGAATGCGCTACCATTACAGCCAGGGTCCAAGGCGCTCGTCTTATGTCTCTGAAAGTTCTTTGATTCTGGATTAAATTTTACACATTAACCAGCTTTTTCCAAGAGTAATTTTCCTAATATTGATATATTTGTCTTGAACAGGTTGAAATATGGGTAGGCGCCCCTCCCCCGCCACTGTTGTAGACCCATAATTACCACACTTTCATTTGACTGACAGCATCGATTGAGGGGTAAAAAAAAGGGGGTTTATCGCAACGTATTTTATAACTAGAATTCAGTGAATAAAACTGTTTGTCGTACACTGGAGTCAAGGCTTCCAAACCTAAGTAAATCCTAACGAAGTTTAATTAATTAAAAGGGTTCAAACTTCAAACAAATATCTGCATGCCACTTTTAATTATCGCCAGCATATGCCTAAGCTCAATTAACTAATTATAGATGGTTAAATAATTACAAAACCAATATATGCTAGATTAAAAAAAAAAAAAAAGAACTTTGAAAGATTTCAAATTTCAACATTTGTCTAAGCCTAATTAACCAGGTAGGATTTCAATGAAAAGTACTGTTACATTATCATTTGGTTTGAATAGTGCGAAGAGCTCCACAAAGACTATCCGCCCCCAATTTCGCAGTGATAGACTAGAGGAAATGCAGCTAGCCAACTCTTTTACCAACGAATAGTGGGATTGGCCATCAGATAATAACGCCCCCCACGACTGAAAGGGGCGAGCACGTTCGGTGTGACGGGGATTCGAACCCGCACGTTCTCATTTAACGATCTTAATTAATTAATGTTATTATCATAATATAGAACAACACTGAAATAACGCTTGCAATTTAATATAAAAGAACATACAATCTAGAGCAGTGGTTCTCAAATGTGGGGGGTTTACCCACAGGGGAATGGTCACGGAACGTATTATGTGGGTCCGTGAGAAAAAAAAAGAAGTTACCGTAAAAAATATTTTCTGCTCTAAGTATCGCCACCATATTAAAGAGTAATAAAAACATCACTCGCATATCCGAGCACAATTTTTTGTTGTTGTCTAAAGTAACGATTAAACACGCCAGGTTAGACGCTTGACTGTGTTGCTCCGAATATAAAAAATGAACATATCTAAAAGTAATGAATTTTTAAATAGCCACCATGTACGTCAGTTAGTTTGTGGACTTAATGCTAATATTTTGATATAAGTACTATACTGTTTTGTACGTTTAATTCTAAAATTTTGATATAAGTACTATACTGTTTTGTAGGTTTAATTCTAAAATTTTGATATCAGTACTATAGTGTTTTGTAGGTTTAATGCTATATTTTGATATAAGTACTATACTGTTTTGTAGGTTTAATTCTAAAATTTTGATATCAGTACTATACTGTTTTGTAGGTTTAATGCTATATTTTGATATAAGTACTATACTGTTTTGTAGGTTTAATGCTATATCTTGATATAAGTACTATACTGTTTTGTAGGTTTAATGCTATATTTTGATATAAGTACTATACTGTTTTGTAGGTTTAATGCTATATTTTGATATAAGTACTATAGTGTTTTTAAGACTCCTAACGTAGATAAATTAATGTGTAGAATTATACAAGCTCTGTCCTCTAGATTAAAATACTACACTGTAGTACGTTGTTGCCCGAAAAAGGACCGAAAGTTTATAGATAATTGTTTTAACGTAGGAAACAGTCCGTGCATACTAGTCCAGAAGGTACATAGTTGTTTGTATGTTTATTGGATTTTGCGAGAGTTGTCTGTCACTACTAATTCTAAAGTGATAGACTAGAAGAAAAGCAACTAGTTAACAGACAATTCTTGGGCTACTACAAGATTGGAATTTGATTGTTACTCTTTTAACACACGAACCAAGAAGCTTCAGCTCTATATTCTGACACATTATCCACTGGGCTGTAAACGGCCCTGAATGTTGTTGAATTCCTACAAGTTGCTAAATGTTAAAACTACGTACTAGTCATCCTGTATACACGTGATTAGTTGGTTACGTTTGGATCCATAAAGAAGCCGCAATTCACCAGAAAAAAAAGAATTAGACCCAACATTACATAACCTATAAAACAGTATGCAAACAACGACTTCTTAAGTACCCTTTTTAAATTTCAAACGTTAATAGCGCAATGTCCCATAAACACACCGTTATATTTCAAACAGAGCAGCTCTGTGTATTAAAGACTGTTTCTCCTGCTACACGTTACGTGAGGGTGATATACGCACACACGAAAGTTAGTAGACTACACAAGGTTTAGATAAGATTATCACAGCTGGTTTTTTTTTCTTCAGATTTTGAGCCAAGCACAACAAGTAACTGAAGCAAACAAGATAAGATTAGATTTTAACAACCAAAATATCACACAAGTTATAATGGTATACAACAAACACACTGTGCAAGAAGAAGAAGAAGAACTGGCGAAGTCTCGGCAGAAAGTAAAAGAAATAATTTCCCATCATTCCATGCTCCTCTAGGTGATTAATGGGAACATTATTTGATAACACTAAATTCAGAGATAAAATGAAGCCCTGTTATGAATGTAATACGCATTATTAGTTAGATATAGGATACAATATCAAATGTAACTTTTTTTTGTGTGTGAAATATATCTGTGTGTATGAATACATAGAGCTGAAAGACAAGCTTTTCACAAAATTCCTTTTTTGATGATGTAGATGAAACTAGTTTTTCTGACAACTTTTTTTTTTATTCCAGTTAAGTGCTTTTCTGAGTCTCTCAAAACATCTGTCCACACACATAATGATTTGCTTTTGTTGTGTGGGGTTGACTTTTTACTCTTGGTATTAATTTTGTATCTCTTCAGTGAATTTTTTATGAATAATTCAACACTCTAAGTTCATCTATGCTGGTTCAGAATAACATGTAACTAGACAAGATACAATTTTATTCTTTCATTCTGTTTACATTGATTCAAAATGACACACAACAAAAAAGTCAAGCCTCTCTCTCTCTCTCCTGTACTATCTGTATGGATTTTGAAAGATGTATGATGAAAAAAAAATATACTTTTTTTTCTCACTGAGTAGAAATGTTATAAACATTAATAAAACCTTATTTTTTGTTAACAGGAACTTAAGTTCTTATCTAAAAGGTTGTTTCTTTTCTCACAAATGATTTCCAAACCATTAATTAGATCAGGGCAGTTTATATATTCAAAGTAACATGCAGGCAATATTATAGTCGACACTGGAACACAATTGTGAAGTAATCCTTGGTATAGTATTTACCAACCATACTTATTTAAATTGATTCTTGATAACAGATATTAATGACATACATACTTCACCTGCCGTGAGAGTAAACTTTTAATTTCATTCATTTTTACTCAGGAGTCACTGTTGAAAAATGATTCTGTTGACCAAAATAAAAATAAAACACCAACATTTGGAAAACCCCCTAAGTAGATAGTTATTAAAACTTTAATTCCACTACCAGTATCCATTTTGTTTTAAGAGTTTAAATGTTTACATTCAAGTCAACACTTGGAGATTATGATCCTGTAATAAATTTAACATTTAATTTGCATATCTTGCATGAGAATCTGATAAAAACTGGTCGAAAACGATCATTCAGTTCAATGTTAATGGGCCATGTGAATAAGTAATGTCTACAGTAATAAAAAAAAACAGTTAAACAGTTAAGTAACGTCTACATGTGTTTTCAGTGCTACATTAAATCTGTTATACTTTTCGATGGTATTTAATAACTACTGAATGAATAATGCTACAATATTTCAGAAGAATGTTAAACCTGCTATACCTTTATTTTATTGCCTTCAAAACATACTAAATAAATAATTACTAGATTTCAGTGTAATGTTACAACATGGTATACCCTTCTTTTTTTATAGTCTTACCAAAATATACAAATATTTGTAATACAATTTTACAAATCATCAAACTAACAATCTATATATTATCATCCATTCTGTGAACACATAAACTACTTTTAAGATATAAAACATATAATAAATACATCAGGGTAAAAGATGAAAAGAAAATATTGAATTGAAAATACAAAATTATAACACTTATAAGTTTGGAAGAACAATCGCAGTCATCGTTATGAAGTGACTGAAGAGTTATTTAAACCTTCAACCAAGATATATATACTGGTGAGGAATTTTGAAACTTGTAAATATTCCACACGCATTAATATAACAAAGTTACAATGTTTTAATGAATCTAATCTAATGTTTTAATTATTTTAAATTCACACTCCATCATCAACAATTGTGTACTTTTAAAGAACAGTCTTAACAAACAAAAAAAAATTAAACATATATATATGGGTTAACTACAGAGTTAGTGTTTTGTAGTGTTATCATTTGAAAAGGTAGTCTTCTGTTGAATTTAATAAAGTGATAAAAGAAACTTCTCTAGCTTAAAACAGTTTCCAAACTTTTCATCTAAAACAAAAAGCCAAGTTAGCTACAGATAACAAATAAAAAAATTCATTGATTACAGATTTCTGTAACTTAATAACATATGAACAGATACACAATTATAAAAGAAAAAAAAACTCTCAATAATTACTTCAAAACTCAGGCTAAATTTTCTAGCATGCTATAAAAATTAAATTACAAAGCCACAAGTCTTATATATTATAATATGTAAACCTTAAATGACACCACAAAAAAAGAAACATGGCTTTTTTTTGTTTCTAAAACACTACTGATACATTTGGCAAGACTAATTTTGGATTTTTTTATTGTAGTTTTGTTAGTTACTCGATTAAAGAACAACACCTTATGTTAAATGAAACACAGTGTATGTTGTTTGAATCTTTCAAAGTTCCTTCACAAAGTTCAAATGTATAAAAATCAAGTTAAGAGGTTAGTCTAGACAACTAAGAACTGGGTCAACATCTGGTCGTCATTGTCCAGCTGGCTAACAGAGTGGGTGGTAAGTTGTGTCATTAAAACTACTTAGTTGGCATCATTGTGGATCACAGACAAATCACAGAACTGTCTGCAGGAAGCCTGATTTCAATAGCTGCTCTGAATAATAATTTTAAGTCAACAGAGGGTGTTAAAAGTCTGATTAAATTAAACGTCTATACATCTTATTTATCATACATTGCATTAAGTTCTTGGTTGTAACATCTTAAAAAAAAAGTGATTTTTATATATGTATACGAGTTATAAATACAGTATGATTTATTATTTGCACAACATTGTTAGCGAGTTGCAAAAACATGAAGGGTACGTTAACAACATACTAAGGAAAACTCTGTAACACAGACAGAAACAATTGAATAATGGCTATGCATGTATATTCTAGGTAATGTTCGAGTGAAACATCTGAAGTTAAAAATCTAAAGAAAACATGTTAACATAGTTTTACATATATAATGTAAGTTTTAATAAACAATTCTTGAATTTTTACTGGATGATACTTGGCCCTGAAAGTGTCTTAAAACACCAGTTTTTGAGTGCTAGCTAGAGATGAGAAAGAAATGTAACATAACATTTAAGGACAATAATGGGTTAACCGAGGCTGTTCTGTTCAGTAAACTCATCTTTAAAACTAAAAACAATATATAATAAACATACTTAAAGACAGCCCTTATGACTTAATTTATTGACCGTGTCTTCCTTTAAACTGTATCCAAATTAAATACCTTTATATCTTAAGAATAAATTAATATCACTAGACAAGTTGCATTGTATTAAATATAATCAGTTTATATCTTCAGTAATCAAAACACAGTGAAAGTTCATCATTTATTTAAATACATTCTATGTTCATTAACCAAAATACGTGAAGTCTAGAATTGTACAGTACTTATAACCATAATACGTGAAGTCTAGAATTGTACAGTACTTATAACAATAACACGTGAAGTCTAGAATTGTACAGTACTTATAACCACAACACGTGAAGTCTAGAATTGTACAGTACTTATAACAATAACACGTGAAGTCTAGAATTGTACAGTACTTATAACAATAACACGTGAAGTCTACAATTGTACAGTACTTATAACAATAACACGTGAAGTCTACAATTGTACAGTACTTATAACCAAAATACGTGAAGTCTAGAATTGTACAGTACTTATAACCACAATACGTGAAGTCTAGAAATGCACAGTACTTATAACCATAATACATGAAGTCTAGAAACGTACAGTACTTATAACCATAATATGTGAAGTCTAGAAATGCACAGTACTTATAACCATAATACGTGATGTCTAGAAACGTACATGTGAAAGAGACATGTTTACATGCTTCTTATCTGTTAGTATTATGTTATCTTGGTAGAGACATGTTTACATGCTGCTTATCTGTCAATATTATGTTATCTTGTAAGAGACATGTTCACATGCTTCTTATCTGTGAATATTATGTTATCTTGTTAGAGACATGTTTACATGCTACTTATCTGTTAATATTATATCTTGTGAGAGACATGTTTACATGCTACTTATCTGTTAATATTATATCTTGTGAGAGACATGTTTACATGCTACTTATCTGTTAATATTATGTTATCTTGTTAGAGACATGTTAACATGCTTCTTATCTGTGAATATTATGTTATCTTGTTAGAGACGTGTTTACATGCTACTTATCTGTTAATATTATATCTTGTTAGAGACATGATTACATGGTGCTTATCTGTTAATATTATATCTTGTTAGAGACATGTTTACATGCTATTTATCTGTTAATATTATATCTTGTTAGAGACATGTTTACATGGTGCTTATCTGTTAATATTATATCTTGTTAGAGATGTGTTTACATGCTACTTATCTGTTAATATTATATCATGTTAGAGACATGTTTACATGGTGCTTATTTGTGAATATTATGTTATCTTGTTAGAGACATGTTTACATGCTACTTATTCGTTAATATTATATCTTGTTAGAGATATGTTTACATGCTACTTATCTGTTAATATTATATCTTGTTTAGAGACATGTTTACATGCTACTTATCTGTTAATATTATATCTTGTAAGAGACATGTTTACATGCTACTTATCTGTTAATATTGCGTTATTATCTTGTTAGGGACATATTTATATGCTGCTTATCTGTGAATATTATGTTATCTTGTTAGAGACATATTTACATGCTACTTATCTGTGAATATTATGTTATTGTCTCGTTAGAGACATGGTTACATGGTGCTTATCTGTGAATATTATGTTATTGTCTCGTAAGAGACATGGTTACAAACTACTAATCTGCGGATATCATTGACTTTTTGTCAAGAAACTAAAGTGAGTTGTTTAAATTATTGTTGCTTACATTTAGGTCAACATTCTCAGTTGTTGAAATGTGTTATATTAAATCAACATACAGAATTATCTTAGGTTTTCTTTTTGCACAGAAAAGCTGAACAACACACAACTGAATAAAGAAGAAAACAAAACTGACTTTAGTAAATTACAGACAGAAAACCGAAAATAGATTTAACAAAAGGAAATATTGTTCTACTTGTACATTATCTGGATGAGTGTTGTTAAGAAAAATACCTTGGTAAGGGTTTTGGGAAAGACTATGTTTATCAAACCGGACATTTCTTACTCACGGAGTGTCTCGGAGTATCCTGTGTCTTTGCTCTTTCTCATTTATATTAACAATATTTAAATGGGAATAATTATTAAAAAAAAGTTTGCTGATAGCATTAATCTCTTGGGTATTTCAAGCTATACTGAGGATGTTGAGGTATTACAGAATCATAAATGACATGGATCAATTGGTAGGTTGGTCAAATATTTGACAAATGTCCTGTAATTATGCCAGTGTATTCAGGTTATGATAATTTGGATCATGCATTTAATATACATGAGAATCAACTCCAAACAGTGACTGAAGAAAAGGAGACACTTAAGCCATATTACTGATTATAAGTCTAGAAGGATCTTAGCTTAAGTAGGTGAGACACTTAAACCATATTACTGATTATAAGTCTAGAAGGTTCTTAGCTTAAATAGATTAGACACTTAAACCATATTATTGATTATAAGTCTAGAAGGATCTTAGCTTAAATAGATTAGACACTTAAACCATATTATTGATTATAAGTCTAGAAGGATCTTAGCTTAAATAGATTAGACACTTAAACCATATTACTGATTATAAGTCTAGAAGGATCTTAGCTTAAATAGATTAGACACTTAAACCATATTATTGATTATAAGTCTAGAAGGATCTTAGCTTAAGTAGGTGAGACACTTAAACCATATTACTGATTATAAGTCTAGAAGGATCTTATCTTAAGTAGGTGAGACACTTAAACCATATTACTGATTATAAGTCTAGAAGGATCTTAGCTTAAGTAGGTGAGACACTTAAACCATATTACTGATTATAAGTCTAGCTTAAGTAGATTAGACACTTAAATCATATTACTGATTATAAGTCTAGAAGGATCTTAGCTTAAGTAGATTAGACACTTAAATCATATTACTGATTATAAGTCTAGAAGGATCTTAGCTTAAGTAGGTGAGACACTTAAGCCATATTACTGATTACAAGTCTAGAAGGATCTTCGCTTAAGTAGGTGAGACACTTAAGACATATTACTGATTATAAGTCTAGAAGGATCTTAGCTTAAGTAGGTGAGACACTTAAGACATATTACTGATTATAAGTCTTGAGGGAATTCTCTCTCTACTTTTACATATCGCTAGTTAGGCCTCACTAGTGTACAGTTTGATCTCCTTATCAAGAATATAAGCATTCTGAGGAAGACTACTAAGATGATTTCAAAAGTGAAAGGGTTATCACAGAAATTAACCTTATGTGCATGGATGGAGTCCTATGTGTGATCTTTCATAGAATGCTAGTCAACATGGTATTAAGGGTTATCACAGAAATTAACCTTATGTGCATGGATGGAGTCCTATGTGTGATCTTTCATAGAATGCTAGTCAACATGGTATTATTCATCTGGTGTCAGAGCTATTCATTTCACCCCCACATCACTGATTTAGTGAGAGTGTGAGAGACGAGAATAAGTACTAGATATGATATACACGGATATTGAATAAAATATGCATTTCAGAGGTTCTGGAAATTGTAAAATGGGCTAAAGTATTTTTATTCTTCACATAAACATCACCTTGCACTCCAACTAGGGAGAGCCTAAGACAGATTGGTATATCCTGAGTATAAATATTTCTGTATCACAGGGAGAGCCTAGGTTAGATTGGTATATCTTGAGTATAAATATTTCTGTATCACAGGGAGAGCCTAGGTTAGATTGGTATATCTTGAGTATAAATATTTCTGTATCACAGGGAGAGCCTAAGTCAGATTGGTATATCCTGAGTATAAATATTTCTGTATCACAGGGAGAGCCTAGGTTAGATTGGTATATCCTGAGTATAAATATTTCTGTATCACAGGGAGAGCCTAGGTTAGATTGGTATATCTTGAGTATTAATATTTCTGTATCACATTTAATTTTTTGTGTACAACAGACTTGTAAATTTTACCAAAAAGCTCACCATGTTTCGTATATATACGTCGAGTAAATTTGTAATTTCAGTCAATGTTCCTTCTTCAATACGGAGTTGGTTATAAGGTGCTATTATTAAAGTTTACACGAACATCCAGGAGATTTATAGGGAAAAGTCCTCTGATTTTTGTGTGCTATATTCTGAAGATGATAAGACAAGATTAAGATAGTTTTAATTTTCAAACTTTAGGAAAGTTATCACCAGTAATTGAAGAAAACATTTTATGGGAGTTTAAAAGTGGAAATTGATAATTTCTTGAAAATCAGTAGGTGTTCGAGGACAGTTTTGAAGGACCACGTGGTCCCTAGTTGTTCATATGTTATCATTAAAGTAACTGAAAATATTTTTATTCTCATACACAAAGTAAGCTTGATTCAAGTTAAGCCTTCATTTCTTTAGTAACCTATGTTGTGTATTATAGTTTTGAGTCAACTATTGAATAAATTTTCATTGCAAAGTCTAAGATATTTTAAATTATTTTGATTGAGTTTTCCGTATACTAATGACTGATATCAAAATACTGTATTATAATGTTCTATGAAACCATACTTTTTGGAGAGACACCTCTGTGTTTATATTAAATCACTTTCTTTAGCAACCATAACTTCAATTTTTATGACAAAATAATGTAATAATACAAAACAATGGAGATTCAGTTGTTAACTAAATCCTCAAGTACAATGCTATCCTATTCTCTAAAACAAATAGGTCGAACGTTAAACTTGTACGCTAAGTTTAAATAAACTTTACCAGTTACACAGTACAGTATGTAATCACTTCACTTTTAAACTTTATTTATTATAATGCTAAAACCCAGGAATAGTCTATAGCTCATAACTTAATAACTTGGTCTTAAAATAAAAATATTCTAGGCTCTAGGGACATACTGTTCTCTAATACAAAATGTAGGCTTACTAGTTACTGAAGATACAATAGTGGATATATGTTAAAAGGGTAAAACAAAAATTTGACAATTGACAGAAATAATAACACTTGCAGTTGCAATGCTTGAGGAGCTAGTGTTACTTACTGTATGTTACTGGTGTTGGTCTAATTCTAAGCCTTGAATATTTAACTGCAACACGTTGTTTTAAAGCTGTTGAATTTGGAAGTTAAATCAAACACAAATATGTTGGCAATGAAACAGGATGGGGCGTATAAGTTATACTAATATTATTATTGGAAATATTACACTTTAGAGTTAGTACTCATTGTAGGTACTTATAAATTAATCAATTATATAACTATAACTTACAGCTTAGTAAAAAGTAACGTTTTAGTTGGTTATACTAAAACATTTATAATTTCAGTTTTCTCATTTCAAATAATAACTTCAACTTGTGGTTATTATTTGAAACATGAAATGTTATATTCCATACCTCAAATTTCAAAAGCAAGTAATTTGTGTAAATGTACATAAATACTATATTTAATTTTAAATATTCCGCTGATATAACAACTAAACAAGGCCTATTGATGTAAAGGCTATAGTTTCAACACCGCAATATTAATATTACCATTAGGCCTAGCTTACTAACAACAATATTATGTGGTTACAACCTCATAAGTTCATACTAGTACTAGCGTACTTTACTTCTTAATAACATTTATTGAGTAGTACAAGCGTACTGTATTAGTAATACTACGTTTGTTATTTAAACTAGTGATAAACGGTTATCGAGCAGAGCTCTTTTTAATTTTATTGTCTCTCAGCTAATAAAAATATTAGTAAAAAGTAACCTACAGTTATATGAGTTTTCTTTGATACAAAAACTGTAAAATTATCAATAAGCCAAGATACTCCTATCCCGAAAATATTTAACAATAAAAAAAAAAAACTGTCACAGCTTACTTTTTAATTCCCTCTCCCATACCCACTAACCTGATTTATGACAATCAGCTTGTTTAACTTTTCCAACAGATGGCACTCTTCATAACTTTTTATATTCTTTTTAATTTCATGCCAGTTAAATGTACTTGAAGAAAAGAAATATTACCCTGTTACTTTTGAAAATTAGGATGTAAGCTAATTACCCTATTTTCTTTTTTGAAAAAATACTACATAACATTAACTATCTTCATTTAAATAATATATATACACTAAAATAATGTCTAATTGTAAATTATTAATTTAATGGGTTAGATTTGAGAACCGAAGACATAAGTTTAATGTATCATAGACGTAATTGGAACTAGTTTCATTGAATTTCATATTTTATGCATACCGTAATTTAAAGTAAGACGATACACTTGAAGGAATACAGAACAAAACAAATTTTCTATTGCAGAGTAAAAAGAACAGTTCTCAAACTACAATCCTTTTTACTTTAGATCCTCAACCTAAAAGGGTATATTATAGAAGAATTACTAGTATACGCAGGGCCGGCTTCTAGTATGTGTATTACGGTCAATTTTAATTGGCCACTATTTCATTTAGAAACAATACGCACGTGAAGAAGTAAAACGCAATAAATTTTTTGTTATTAATCATTTTTTGGGGCGGAGTTATTCTACAGGGTTTCTCACCCTTAGTAAAGTGATTGACAGCCATCTGCGGCTGAAGTGTAACTTTAGAGTTGGACTCTGATTGGTTAGAGTCGAGATGTGACGTTATTTTCGTCATAATAGACGCTCATCTTTTATGGTGAAGAGTCTTGAGTGGCATTATAGTACAGCCCACTCGGAAACCTCTAGCTGGTGGTCAAAAAATATTCCAATCAAAATATTCAGTTCTAGTTGGTTTACCAAAACGCGAGTGAAACTCATAGTTTTAGAGGATAATATTACGCCTGTTCTCTAGTAAAACGCTTATGCTGGAGACAGTGTATGACCTTCGCTAGGCGGACAGCCACGCCGTTGTGTCTGTTTGGCGAGGGTGGTGTTGAAGTATGGACGATCAGCAAACAATGATGCACCCCGTTTCACAGCATCCCACGGTTACTATGGAAGGTCATGTAATATCCCAACACACTTACGGCATGGATCCTACAAACCAACCACATGCACTGGATCAAGAAGTTCGTAAACACGATATATCAGAAATACTTCAACAGATCATGAACATCACAGACCAAAGTCTCGACGAAGCTCAAGCGAGGTATGTTCGCGGAGTTTTCCGCTACTAGTAGCTAAGTCAACCGACTCTTTGCCTCGCTCTTGTCCGCGTGGTGGTTAAAACTTAGGCCTAGCGTGACTACTTTTTGGAAAGCCTGTAAAATTTGAGATCTTAATTTCCCCTTTATGTCTATTTTACAGAAAACATACGCTGAACTGCCATCGTATGAAACCTGCTCTCTTCGGTGTTCTTTGTGAAATCAAAGAAAAAACAGGTCAGTGTACTTAGAATTCTACCGTGCTCAATGATGTTAGTCAGCAAATCTTGCCGTATGCCTATCGCCATCTTGTGGCAATATTTATAAACCGAAAATTCAGCTGTTGCTTTTTTCTTATCTGTTTGCATACGGAAAATTTAAATAGTCGCAAGGTTATAACAGTTTATTAGACACAAATATGTTTCTTATTTAAATGAGTTTTAGATTATTTAAAATGAAGTTTAACGATAAAGTTTTTTGTTTAAAGAAATTCGGTAGAATAAAGTAACTGAAAATTATTATCAAAACGCTTCACGTTTAGTAATTGTGTAACATACAGAATTCTTTACTAATATATGACACAGTTATGATTGTAACATTTCATCTGCCAAGTTAAAAGTCAAAGTTTATTTGTAGTCACAAATATATATATAGGATATGTTATATATACATTTTTTTACTTTATCTATAAGTATAGTCTCACGCACGAGATTCAAGCTGTTTACTAAAACATAAAGAATTGAAACTTGATTACGAGGAAACCACTTAGAAAAAAGTTTTGAGACGGCTTGATTGGGTGATGGAAATTTTTTATTTGTTCCAATTTTATATAATATCAAAGAAAATAGAACTTTTCAATTCGCTTATTTTTCTGAAAGCTGAAATACATATATAAGATATATATACATTTATATATATATGTGTGTGTGTGTATATGTATATAGGCCTCATTTAAGGTTAACACTGGCCAGAACTAATCTACTTGAGCATAGTATTGACCGAAATCAATTACTATTTTTTGTTACATTAAGAATTGGATGTATAGAATGTAAAATAAAGCGCCTTTTTAATGCAATGAATTATTATTTTGAAAATAAATTAAATTTGCAATATTAAATGTTTGCCCGTCCGTCGTTCAACTCCCCTCTTCTTATATTATCAAAAACCGGAAAGCTTACCTATTTTACTTTGGAAATAACACTTTTTGTTTCCAAATAATAACATTTCTTTTTATTCTGTTAAAGTATTTGGCTTCATTTCGTCATAATTACTGAAGTGGTGAAAAACTGAACATTTCCCATACTTCATATCCTTGTTGTTTCTCGTTTAAACGAGGTTTTACATTGTATAAATGAGGTTTAGCGAGAAAGAAATTCGGTAAAGTACAAGAAGTGAAAATAACCTTATAAATATTGTGTGGAACGTAAGAAAGGCGCGTTGAATTTAGTTAGAAAGAAACAATCTAGCCAGTAGTATTGTTGCGGCGAGAGACATATTGCGTGCTTTTCATCGCGTGGACGTGTACAGTGCCAAGATGATCATTTCGTACCAGGCTTAAAGCGAGATTTTAAATCACTGACAGTTACCGCGTGCATGCTCCCGCGTGGCTCGTCATTCGTACTTTGAGCAGCGAGCGCTCTTTGCGAAAAGGCTGAGGATGTCAAGCTATATATATACATATATATTATACATACAAATACTAAAAAAATGATATATGAATTTCTGTGTAGTTCAGTGAAGAGTGTAGCATTGTGTGCACTGTTTATAATCAATATAATATTTTTCCCCACATGATTAAATTTTAGTTGAGAGGTCGCAAATAGTATCTGCAAACAAAGGAGCTTTTCACGGGCAAACAAACCAGCCGAGGTGTTGAACTTATAAAAGAGGCTATGTCGATATAAAACATTGTGACAAATATTTTTTTTTTCTTAATTAGCAAAGTTTAGTTTAAGTATTCTGTCCGAATTATTTAAGATTGAACATTTCAGGTGAATGAGAAAATGATAATGTTTTTTATATATTCTTGCTGTTTTTCTTTGTCAGGATCTTGCTTTATATATAATTACACGCGATTTCCTGTAATAATTGAAACTGGGAAAATGTGTCATTATCACGAGCATACAGTTTTGTGCATTTTCTTCCTATTGGGATGAAACGTTGTCATTTTCCCCCACTTTACATTATTACTAATGCTATTTTTTCGGGGGTTCTTTTCCCATCTTACATTATTACTAATGCTATTTTTTCGGTGGTTCTTTTCCCATCTTACATTATTACTAATGCTATTTTTTGGGGGGTTCTTTTCCCCATCTTACATTATTACTAATGTTATTTTCCGGGGTTCTTTCCCCACTTAGCATTATTACTAATGCTATTTTTCCGGGGTTCTTTCCTCATCTTACATTATTGCTAATGTTATTTTTCCGGGGTTCTTTCCTCATCTTACATTATTACTGATGCTATTTTTCCCGGGGTTCTTTCCCCATTTTACATTATTACTAATGCTAGTTTTCCCGGGGTTCTTTTCCCCATCTTACATTATTACTAATGTTATTTTTCCCGGGGTTCTTTCCCCATTTTACATTATTACTAATGTTATTTTTCCCGGGGTTCTTTCCCCATTTTATATTATTACTAATGCTATTTTTCCCAGATAGCCCATTGTGTAGCTTCGTTCTGAAATATAAACAAACAACCATTAGCGGGTACTCTTCAGTGTGGTATGTTGCGTAGACTGAGATTGAATCTAGTTAGGTTACTTCTGTAGTTTTCCACTGTTGTGTGTAAACTTGTTTACTGTAAATGTTCCGTTTTTACCGAATAATTAGACAATAAACCTGTAATAATAATAATAACTACCCACCTAGAGGCTTTCAGTACGCTGTAAATTGAAATTTTCTATCTGTTTCATCATTAGTTTGCCAGCGCAGACCATAGTGCCTTAAATGCCAACGCCTCTTTCAAATATTAACCTTCTTTTCACACAGTCTTGAAATTGGTAAACCGGCGTCTTAGGTAATTCTGATGTCTCACTGTTGCCAGGAGACCCATTGTAACTGAGAAGTATAGTGGAATATTACTGGTCGTTTACGGAGTGCGGGGTAAAGAGAATGTTTCCTCTGGCAACCATTTCGAATCGGTACCACGATTTTAAGACCGGATCTTTCGGTATGCACGCGTATTTACAAACCATGTTGTGTATGAGTGCCTTTAGCTATAATATTACTACATGTGTTTACGTACATTCAACCTTAGAAGCAACGTGAAGGTAATGAACAGAAATGGTGTACGTTAATGACGTTACATCTAAGACAGGAGAACAGAGAAACTCTCTGAAAAATTTCACACGTACGTACTTTTTATATTAAGGGACGTGAATTTTATATAGATTTAAGTGTTTTATACTCTTTTATTAGGGGTGTTCGTATGTAATAATTTATTTTATAGAATGCATTGTTTGTTTGAAGTTAAGCACAAAGCTACACAATGGGCTATCTGTGCTCTGCCCACTACTGGTATCGAATCCCGGTTTCTAGCGTTGTAAGTCCGCAGACATACGCACTTATTGTAACTACTTACCTAATTATTGTTTAGCCCTCCAGTGGCACAGCGGCATGTCTGTGGACTTACAACTCTAGAAACCGGGATTCGATACCGTGGTGGGCCGAGCACAGATAGCCATTTGTGTAGCTTTGCGCTTAACTTCAAACAAACAAATTATTGTTTAAACAAGAACCGTTTGTGACAAGTGTTATTTAAACTGTTTACCTAATTATTGTTCAAGCAGTGTTCGTTTAACTAATTAAAATCAGTTAGCTAAGAATCGGTATAACTTCTATATTTCTGTCGTTTCGGTAATGTTAGGCCGCCTACAATAAATTAGGCTTAGCAAGGTTGCTATGGCTCACTGGTTTCAGTATATTGTCTTAGGCATCATATTTGATGTGCGTTTTCATTAATTTTCGGTTGCTTCATGTAGAAAATAGAAATATTACAATGGTTTTATTTTGCTTAAATTAAATACTTCTTTTTTCCAGATTTTATTTAGTGATTGACAAATCTTTTTTTTTATTATTTTATCGCAAAGCTACACAATGGGTCATCTGCGTTCTGTCCACCGCGGGAAATCGAACCCCGGATTTTAGCGACGTAAGTCCGTAAGCTTACTACTGACTCACCGGGGGGATCATAAGTTTTTCAAATCGAACAGTGAAATCTGGATTTCTAACATTAGATTCCATAGGACAGCTCACGGTATCATAGGACAGATCACGGTATCGTGTATTAACGTACCATCCTGTTGGACAGATCATGTATTAACGTACCATCCTGTTGGACAGATCATGTATTAACGTACCATCCTGTTGGACAGATCATGTATTAACGTTCCATCCTGTTGGACAGATCGTGGTAGCATGTTGTATTAACGTTCCATCCTGTGGAACTGATCACGGTAACATGTTGTATTAACATTCCATCCTGTTGGACAGATCATGGTAACATGTTGTATTAACGTTCCATCCTGTGGAACTGATCATGGTAACATGTTGTATTAACGTTCCATCCTGTGGAACTGATCATGGTAGCATGTTGTATTAACGTTCCATCCTGTGGAACTGATCACGGTAACTTGTTGTATTAACGTTCCGTCCTGTTGG
>NW_013674104.1:26460-28353 GCF_000517525.1 Limulus polyphemus
GTATTAACATTCCATCTTGTTGGACAGATCATGGTAGCATGTTGTATTAACGTTCCATCCTGTGGAACTGATCATGGTACATGTTGTATTAACGTTCCGTCCTGTGGAACTGATCATGGTAGCATGTTGTATTAACGTTCCATCCTGTTGGACAGATCATGGTAACATGTTGTATTAACATTCCATCCTGTTGGACAGACCATGGTAGCTGTTTGTGAAGATATAATACACTTTGATCTCAGAGGGTCTTCCAACATACTGGTAGTCAAGTGGGTATGGGTTGTTACAGTGTTTTTTGTAGCTGACATACCAGATCACACGACAAAGAAGACTGACGGAGCTTGATTAAAGCCATGGTTGTAACGCTGTTAAATGTTTTTATCTCGTCCCTCTGTGACTGCAGGAGTGCGTCATCTAATCTCGTACACAGGGTGTTCGTAGAGTAACTACCCTAAATGAAAATGGTGTATCTCCAGAACGATTTGCCCTGTAACTTCTGATTACATCTCAAGACTCCGTGAAAATCCTTGACGCATATATTTGTATAGGTGACGCTGTAGTGGAATGGGTGCATATATATTTTCACATTATCACATATTGGGGTGTCATAGATGAAGAGGTGCAATATGAGTATGAGGTTACATGAAAGGTCATATTCATCGTGATGTCCAGCATGTTCTGGTCGCCCATAAGGAGGTTGCATCCGTTCCCTTTCCCGTTTGTTGACCACTTTATGAAACGTCAAGCTAGCGATGGACACTGGGAAGTTTTAAAACATGTATGATTACACACCTGACTGGGCAGGGATCTATTTGTATTGATTTCTTTCCATGTTGTTGTTGTTTGTTATTAAGCACAAAGGGCTATCTGTGCTCTGCCCACCGCGAGTATCGACACCCGGTTTATGGCAGTATAAGTCTGCAGACATACCGCTGTGCCACTGGGGGGGGCGAGCAATGAGTTTGTTTGTAATCATGCACAAAGCTACACGGTGGGCTATCTGTGCTCTGCCCACCACGGGTATCGAAACCCGGTTTCTAGCGTTGTAAGTCACGCTGTGCCACGGGGGGCTTTCTATCGACATATTGCTGTGCCACGGGGGGCTTTCTATCGATATATCGCTGTGCCACGGGGGGGGGCTTTCTATCGATATATCGCTGTGCCAGGGGGGGCCTTCTATCGAATATTCGCGCGATTCTATTCAAGGGGTATTTGCAGGAATCATGAACTGACAGAGTAGAGGGAAGGCACCCGATAAACAGCATCCACTGCTAAATCTTGGACTTTGTGTCAAAGATAGAACCCGAGATTCGATTCTCTGCGGTGGACAGAGCACAGATAGTCTATTATGTGGCTTTGCGCTAAAACAAAGAAGAAAAAAAAGACATTGTCTCAAAGTACGGGCACGATTGTATTTTTTGTGTCAACGGGACTTGAACCCTATATTCGGGGATTCGCTAACCACTGGGGCCGCGCTCGGCCGGAATGGTCGAACCTTGCTCGTTGTGTCTACAGGATAAAATCAGTTAAGGTGTTAAAACGTGTCCCGTTAAATACGACCGAATCCCTTTGTAACTGCCGAAATAAATCGGGACAGATTTCGTGTGAGGCCTCTCAAACAATGTGATTAAATACAACAACAATATTGGTACCAAGACCACCCTAAATGTTCTCTTAGTGAACGAACTTTATATATTTCTGATATGTAGGATTGACCGTCACATTATAATGCCCCCATTGCGGAAAGGGTGAACACATTTTGTGGGACGGGAATTCGAACCCGCGACCCTCAGATTGCGAGTGAAGCGCCTTAGAGAATTTAGATTTGATATTTAAACCTATTTTGTATAAAATATATAAACGTTTGAGCTGTATAATACAACCGATAAAACT
>NW_013674104.1:28957-29981 GCF_000517525.1 Limulus polyphemus
ATACCGCTGTGCCACTGGGGGCTATGTTATTAATTGTTGTTTGTAATTAAGCACAAAGCTACACAGTGGGCTATCTGTGCTCTGCTCACCACGGGTATCGACAACCAGTTTCTAGCGTTGTAATACCGCTGTGCCACTGGGGGCTATGTTATTAATTGTTGTTTGTAATTAAGCACAAAGCTACACAAAGAGCTATCTGTTCTCTGCCCACCACGGGTATCGACAACCAGTTTCTAGCGTTGTAAGTCCGCTATGCCACTGGGGGCTATGTTATTAATTGTTGTTTGTAATTAAACACAAAGCTACACAGTGGGCTATCTGTGCTCTGCTCACCACGGGTATCGACAACCAGTTTCTAGCGTTGTAAGTCCGCTATGCCACTGGGGGCTATGTTATTAATAATCACATCTTACGATTTAGCTAAGATCACTAACTAATCTACCAACGTACACAATTTGCTGATATGAGTAGTCTTTTTTTGTTCAGTGTTAAATAAATAAATAAATGTGAGTAAGAATCCTGTATAAAATATCCCATGAGGTGTTTCATATGTTGTGTCTGTTTCGCGTGTTTTCTGCCAAAGCGGAATTTGGGCTATAAACATAATAAATAGTCCCTAATTCTGAACTGATAGTGTACCCACGGCCTTAAAGTATGGAAACGGGTCGCGAACCGGGAACCATTTTCAGTGTCCGAGCTCGCTAAGCACTAGTCCTCGCAGGCCATAGGTGTTTGAACATCGAGTTTTTCAGACATTAAGTAACCGTATTCCATCCAACAATGTGTTTATTGTTTACCAAAACCTGAAGTATATATATATATATGTACTACTGGGACTCATTAGACCGCGTGACCAACTTGTGTAAGTCTGTAATTACCCAATGGTAAAACAGTTTTCATGTGTTATATAAGTTACGAAAAATACCCGCTGTAGACTAGGTTACATTCTGCTCTAGGATGGAAGGATGGGCCAGTCCGTCACTCTCTTTGATGAAGGGGGGTCAGTCCGTCACTCTCTTGTACT
>NW_013674104.1:30689-32341 GCF_000517525.1 Limulus polyphemus
GGAAGGGTGGGCCAGTCCGTCACTCTCTTTGATGGAAGGGGGGTCAGTCCGTCACCTTCTTCGATGGAAGGGTGGGCCAGTCCGTCACTCTCTTTGATGGAAGGGGGGTCAGTCCGTCACCTTCTTCGATGGAAGGGTGGGCCAGTCCGTCACTCTCTTCGAGGGCATAAACGCTCAGAGTTACTTATCTTTTAAAACCCCCAAGCCCTTAGTCACTGGGACTAAACGTTTATCAGGCTTCATCTGTGTTCAACAATTTTGGGGTAGCGTATTATGAAAGTCGTCTCGTTCTGAAGTTTGATTAATCTCAAATTATAAGATAGTAACTCTCAGAGTTTGGAAAGAATACTATAACATATTGACGTCACATAGGCGTTTTCTCTCAGAGTTGTTATTAAACACACACACAAGAATGAGTAAGTTTTTTTTAAACTAATGTTTTAATAGTACCAGTAATACTCGGGCTGAAACGCTACTCCGATTAGAACTTTAGCCACGGATAGCTAAAAATGAATACATATTTTAAGGAATATTTTAATTACATCCATTTGACAAATAGTTAGTGATAGCGACAGGGATAATTTAATGACCAATTCTTTTGTGTTAGTTTATTTGTTGGTAAGCTTTGTTTGTTTTGAATTTCGCGCAAAGCTACACGAGGGCTAACTGCGCTAGCCGTCCCTAATTTAGCAGTGTAAGACTAGAGGGAAGGCAGCTAGTCATCACCACCCACCGCCAACTCTTGGGCTACTCTTTTACCAACGAATAGTGGGATTGACCGTCACATTATAACGCTCCCACGGCTGAAAGGGTGAGCATGTTTGGTGTGACGGGGATTCGAACCCGCGACCCTCAGATTGCGAGTCGAGCGCCCTATCCACCTGGCCATTAGCGGCGTGAGCTCTCAAACTCATTGCTGAGGGGGGGGGGAGCAGTCTTTTTTTTAAATATTATTTTGAATAGATGGTTTCACAGACAGTTGATGAAATTTACACATCAACAAAGGGTTAACTGTTCAATAAAATAGTAGTGGGTTTAAACTAGATAGAGTGTTCATCAATATACAATGGTTACCTTGGTTTATATAGATGATTTTTTATTATTCCATAGTTTTAAAGTCTTCTTTACACAAGTACACGTGACCGGGCATAGCCTAGGGGCTAGCGTTTCCGGACTATAAATCCGAGGATTCGTGGTTCGCGACCTATGTCCCACCCCCCGTGCGCTTTGCACTTTGGGGCCGTTGGTGCAATAAAATATTAGCGGTCAAATTTCCCCCACTCGATCAGAAAATAGTTCGAACGTTCACAGTGGTTATTGCCCTATATCAGTTCAGGGACGACTATTTACACGGGTAGCCCCTGAAACAGACAAACAAGATAGTTAAAGATACTGCTGTGCTGCTCTCTAGTGGACAAAGTGAATTATTCACGAACACAGCACACGGTAAAAACTATTGATTACTGTTAGCATCGTTTCGGTATATGTTTGGAATATTGGATAATATTAGTTCATACTCCATACAATGTTTCTGTCATCTTGTTCCATACAATGTTTCTGTCATCTTGTTCCATACAATGTTTCTGTCATCTTGTTCCATACAATGTTTCTGTCATCTTGTTCCATACAATGTTTCTGTCATTTTGTTCCAT
>NW_013674105.1:0-1066 GCF_000517525.1 Limulus polyphemus
AAAAAAAAAAAAAAAAAAGTTACCTCAGCTGCTCTAGTATCAAAAGCTGCTAATGCTTGTGGGCGAAAATCAACAGCATTTGCTACAGGATTACCAGCGAGATCTAAGATTTCCAAGCATGGAAGAGCCCCAAGATACCCAACCTCAGCAACTGAAGCAATTTTGTTGTGAGTCAGGTCTAGCTCAACTACAGAGTAAAGTCGAGCAAATCCTTCAGAAAAAAAAATTTATAATATTAATTTTACTTCAATAGAAACAAACAACAAAACAATTAGACTTGTTTTTATACCATTTAATAATCTATGGAAATAAAAAAAGGGGAGGGAGAAACTAATACCTTAAAACTAATATTTGGTGATAAGCAATGATCATCTGTTTTCATATACAATTCTCTTAAAAACACTAATTTAAATATTTTACCTTAGGGTCTAATAGATATATGCCATAAAAACAAATGGTTCAATCACCAATTATTTCAAACAACTTTTTTTTTATGTTAATCTCTATCTTAAATTTCTTTTTTACAGACCAACCCTACTGGCTTTCTACTACAGGGTTCCTGCAGATTAGGGGCTTGGAAAAATAATGACTTTCAAGAACCATAATTACTGACTTTTTAATGAAATAGGCAGAAGTACTTTATCACAATAAAGTTATTTTCCGAAAGCGTGCGCATATGTCTGTCATTTTGAAGTAATGAACATGCTAAGTTTTCCACCTAAATAAACATGGCAGACAGTAGCAGCATTTGCGAGCTTGAAATTAAATACAGGCCTAAAAACACCAAAGGAAAGATGCAACAAGTAGTTACATTTATTGTAAGAGTTTCTATATCACAAAGGATTACATTTCACAAGTAAATTAACCCTCCCACGATGGGGAGGTCAAACTGCGCATGTCACAATGTTTTAGTAAATTTTATAGAGTTGTGTAAACATTTGTTTAACAACAAGTAAAAGCTTGGAATGGTCTATTCTTTCATTGTGGGTGTGTCTGTGTCCAAGGTCACTGATGAGGAGTGGAATTCTCTGAAACTAGTGTGGCTCACAGACACACCCCCAATGAA
>NW_013674105.1:1688-17163 GCF_000517525.1 Limulus polyphemus
TTCATTGGGGGTGTGTCTGTGAGCCACACTAGTTTCAGAGAATTCCACTCCTCATCAGTGACCTTGGACACAGACACACCCACAATGAAAGAATAGACCATTCCAACCTTTTACTTGTTGTTAAACAAATGTTTAAACAACTATTCAATTATGTACTAGCTGCCCAGTGTCGGATAACAATATGAAGAATTAAATTGTGGCAAAATGCTACAAGTTCTTCAAATACCTATAGAATGATAGGTTTCTTTTTTGCCAGTGTAAGACACTTAAATACACCAGTTCGGTTTTAGTGAATTACATTCAAAATTTAATTAAACTACTTAATTATCATGGTATACAGATAAACTTAACATCAAAACATAGATGATATATCAAATGTTAATATTATACAAGTTCTTAATGTAATAAGGAAATATTTAAAACAACCTCAATCTCCCCTAGTGTGAGAATTGTGGCATCTGTTCTTTAGTCATCACCTCTTCTCTTAATTTATTTACCACCCCTCCGAGAAGTCACAATTTGCTAATAGATTTCTCTGATGTTTAATTATGTTGTATTTATAACCAACAGAGAGCCAAGAAAATTAGCTATCAAATGATGTATTATATGACATTATGTTCTGTAGAGATAATTGACACCGAACTTTTTTCAAGGCTAATTTTCCCCATGGGAAGCAATTCAAGCAGCTTAGTTGAATTCTTAATGGCTTTTGACATGTAGCTAGAGAGCCAGGAAAATTGTTAGAGTTATAAGACAATGCCTGCTTTTTCATGTTATTATTCTGCATTTTTCGGTGCATTATTTAATTAAAGAAAAAAACGTTTTTGAGAAGTAGTAGCATTAGTGTAAAATATTAGGTAGAAATACTACTAGTATTATTCCCAAGCTGTTCAACTGAGGTTTTCATTTTCGTAGACTGATTATTTTTTCAAATGAACAACTATTAGTGAGTGACAAGAGATAAATTCTAATGACTTTGAAGGGTCTTAAAAATACATTTTCAAAATTAATGACTTTTAATGATGTGCAGGAGCCCTGTACTAGCAGCTTACAAGAACTATTTCCAAACAGTTTGTCAATCTGCATAAAACATCTCCCAGATTGTTTAATGCTATTGTTTTATGGATTAACACATAAATTGGCCAGACCAAGAGTAACTGAATGCTGCTTTTAATATTAAAAAAAAAAAAAAAGTTACATTTCATATAAAATTTGAGAACTATATATAACTACAGCAATAAGCTATATTAAAGGGTTATGTACTTTACCTTGGACAGACTTAATGGAGTTGTGATGAAGCTTCATTGTGCGGATATTACCCAACTTTGTGTGCAAATTTACTACTTCACAGATTTTATTATGGGACAAATCAAGGAGAGAGAGGTGGGGCAGAGATTCTAAATTTTCAATAGCTGATATCTGGTTGTGACTTAAATTCAGAGTTTCTACAGCAAACAGAAGTTTCTGGCATAATAAAAAAGTTTAAGATACATTAAGAACAAGAACACAGTAGTTATCTTTTTAATGAGCTCAAGCTGTTTAGTCTTTTTTTTTATCAGATCCAGAGATGTTACAGTGTCAACAATCTTTGAAAACTTGTATATGAGAAGAGATATCTAAAATAATAACACAATAAGTTTACAAAAGGTGTGGTACTCACTCTTAAGTAAATTAGAACAATCCTCCCTTAAAAATATTTACTCCATTTTTATTAGCAAAACTGAAAGTCATTCAGTTAACTTATTTATAGTGTTTACTTTTATTTTTTGCTCATATATTTTATTCAATTCTTAATTAAATACACTGATTAAAACCTGAAGAGACAAAGATAACTTCACAACAATTTATGAGAAAAATCAATCTTTAGTCAACCAACCATTATCTGATTCCAATGAAGAAAATATGACAAAAAATTTCAAGCTAGTTTTGTCTAAGATAAAACTTAGTAGGTATAACAAATTTTATGGCTAAAATGATGTTCATGTATAAACAGTTAACTTATTCAAAATAATATAATCTGTCAATTTTTATCTTGCCATCATTAAATAAAAGAAAAAAAATGTATTTTATGTTCAAGTTAATGATTTAATTGTTTATTTGTGGCAAAGCTATTAAGGCTATCTGCTGCTGTCCCTAATTTTGAACTATCAACCACAGAGAAGGCAACTGTCAATTCTTGGATTACTCTTTAACAAAGAATAGTTGAATTGACCATCACTTTATAATATCCCATGGCTGAAAGGGCAAGCATGTGTCTGTCAACAGGTTTTGATCCTGTAACTCACACACTATGAATCACATGCCCTGACAACCAGGCTATACCAGGCCTATTCACATTAATAACTTTCAGCAGTCAAAACCAATTGTTTGTTTCTTTGTTAAAAGATGTTCTTGCAAAGATATACAAGATCTGTCTGCAATGTCCAGTCCTAGTTTCAAACTGATAGACTAGATGGAAAGCAGCTAATTAACAACAACCACCACCAATTTCTGGGCTACTCTACTCGAGCAGTGGGATTCACCCATCACTCTTATGACACACTCCCATGGCCTGAACATGTGGTGTATGATTTTATGGCAACGAGAAATGAATCATGGATCCTCAGGATCACAGTTCGGCATGCTAACCATTAAGCTATTAGACTCTCAAAATTTAAAAAGCTATGTAGAAAAAAATATTGGGTGTATTTTTGTATGAAAAATATTTCTCAGTCCACAAAACAGAATACATTAAAATCAATGAACAATTCCACTTACTACAGACGAATCAATTGCAGTAATATTATTATGGCTAAGGTCTACTTCTTGAACACATTGCCATACTGGCCAAGTAGACAGATTTTCCGTTACTGACCAGTGAACATCATCACAAAGGAGAAATGATGCCAGTGAGTCCAATGACTGATGTATCTTTATAGTGACCAAACTTTCCCTTAATGAACTGCCTGTTGTAACATGTTCTGCAACTTCACATCCCTCCATCTGAAATATGAAAAATCCCAATCCCAAGTTGTAGTTTTTTCAATTTAATGAACTTTCTCCATTTCTTTGCACTTTATTTTTACTTTGTAATTTAAAATATAAAAAATTTAAAGTATGTCAAAGTTGGCATGCAATCCTATTGATATTTTATTCTTTTTTAAGTCCAACATCATCATTTCTGCACATTTTGTTTTTTAAAGCTACACATCTTTTCAAAGTGAACTTTTACTGCACATAAAACAAACTTCAAAGTTCTTGTAGAACTATGTTATAATTCTTGAATGCTACATTAGTAATAATTATCTGTTGAAAACAATTAAGCTCACTTCAGGGCCTTTTTTTCAACTAACTAATCTTGAGGTTTTGTTTTAAATACAAAAATATTATGCCAAATTAATTAAGGAAAGTAATCTTGACTACACTGAAGAACAGCCATATTTGTAAATTCACTAACTTTTAAAGACTACAATACAATATTTAGATAGAGCAGATACTAAGAAAGATCATGGTCACCTTTCTAGCTTTCTTCTTTTTAATCAAGTAATGACAGAGAAACAAGAGGTTAGTTTCCATATTATTCTAAATAAATGGTATTTTTTGATGGTGCAATAACAGCTGAAGAATCCCAGGATAATAATTCCCACTAGGTAACGAGTGATTATAAAACACTGCATTTCTAATAGTTCTAAGTATTAAATTATCAAAAAGCAGATCTTTTTTTTATTAAAAATCAGTAATTCATATCCATCTAGATAATACTAAATATGTTTTGTTAACAATTAAAACATGAAAGTATAAAAAAAGCATGGACTAACTTCAAGGATTTCAAGAGACTTGAAAGGGGAAATATCAAAGGTTAGTTGGTTGGGTATAATATTGCTTTGGCCAACAGGATCATTACTGCCCAAAACCTTCAAATGATGTAACTGAGAGACAAATTCCAGTAAGTGACCGATGTCTCGTTTTTTGTCACCAGAAGCTGAAAACAATCATATAACATTTTATTATGTATAATTAAATATAAACACTTTGCTATGAACCATGTTCTATGTAGCTGGTAACCTCGGAGTATTTTTTACACATTTCTTACAAAATATTTTTAACCCCGATTAACTTTAAACCTGCAACTTTTCTAAATATTATTACATGAACTTAACTGCCATTATACTTATGTCATCTGCATTATTTGTATGTTTAAGTGACGATTTAGCACTCTGATGTATTACTTTTGCAATATTTCTATTACTACTACAAAATGGATTTATATTGGATGGTGATTATTTCAATGTTTAAACACATTTTTTCTACACTCATATTAAAGGTTTGTTTTATTCACATGAGCCTAAAGCACAGTTTCCATTAACACTACAGTTTTTTTAATTAAAAAAAAATTAGCTAAACTATTCTGCAAAATGATTTCAAAAGATACACTTACAACATGGAGGTTCGGCTAATTTTAATCTCTCTGTCAAAGCATGAAGCTGTAGTGGACACAATTTATATTTTTTCCCACTCGTTAGTAGCTCATCACCTGGAAAATTATAACTTATGTATACTCAGCAACCTAAATGTGACATGTAGTAATTCTTTATGACTTGGTGATAAGAAAATATTCTGTATTTCAAAGAAGATATCAAACCATGTAAGTAAAGTTTTGGGCTGCAAGTTAACATTGTCTGAACCTGAAAATTTACTTCCAATAATATTTACCTCTGCTGACACTACAGCTATTTCTCGATCTCCAGGGTTTCCACTCTTTGCCCATCTAAGCATTAAAAATGCTTGCTCCAGTCTTTTATACCCCACTCAAATGCCCTTGGCAAACTGTAATTTACAACTTTCTACACCAACTTCATTGGGCCCTCTATCTAGGTACTGCATACAAGCACCTGAAACATAAACCGGCTTTTAGTGGGAAGATAGGGCAGAAGAGTGTCAGCAGAGGTAAGTATAATTGGAAATACATTTTCAGTTCCAAAACATACTAACCTCCACTGACTGGGGGAACTGCACTACATCCAGAACAGGTATAATCTTCACCAGGAACTCGGTTCCTATATCAAAGGTGGAATAGAATATGAGTAATTGTTAGTACAGGCCAGCCCCAACCAGATAGCCAAGGTTCCACAACTTGAAGTTGGAATTAACGGGTCATGGTACCTATATCCCACGTTGGTGGCTAAGACTATTGGACTGCAATGTTATGTATAATTTTGATTGGATCCCAACCTGTAGCCATAGAGCGATGTGTTTCACATCACCGGAATCATGATGAGAAAGTAAGCAACACCGAAGTGGACAAACTTTCTCCTTCACCTAAAGAAGTTTGAAAGGCAACACCCCAACCTTGAAATGATGGGGTCATGTATGCCGTACTCAACCAAAGGAACAGAACTCATCTGGTCTGAAATTATGAACATTCATCCTCACTCCCTAACCAAGTGGGCAAGGAGTATTCTGCATGCCCCCTGGAATTATGGAGAGGATGGGAAACCTGTGCTTAACAAAGGACTTGGATGGGACCACTTAGCATTTGGAATTACGAGAAGATAGTGAACCTTCTTCCATGAACAATATACAAAACTGACACTGATTAAAGAGAAGAGCCATGCACCCCCAACCAGATATCTTCGTGTCAGATCTGAACCAGAATTATGAGTAGGCTTCAGCAGAGGCTGGTGCCACTCCTACTTACATCTTGGAAAAACATTCAGGGACCCGAGGAACACACTCAAACACTCTGTATGAAAAACCTCTGTCTGCCACCCCAGCAACTAGAAACTGCGGTGGTAAGGACTCCCAAGCTCCACCAGTAGAGTCTTGAGGAACAGTGCTCTGGAAACTGTGCAATAGGTGAACCAAGTTCCCTACATTTCTAAAAGCAAACTGACCTCGATTTATTCAACCTGAAGATCGGCAGGGACGGGCAGGATCCTTTTTAGCTTTACTCATAATAGTCCATGAGTGGCAGTCCATAATAATAAGGTAATACCATCCAGTGGGGACCTAGATGGTCTTCTGGAGCACCACATTTTGACAGAGCCTGTTGCAACCTGTAATAATTATTGTGAAAATGGTTGCTGGTGCAGAATTGAAAAGAGAAAGCATACCTGCCTTGGCAACACTCACCACAGAGGGGGATCCAGTGAAAACATAAAGTGACCCTGGAAAAAAAAAAAGAGTATATGATTGAGGAAAATACTCACCTCTGTTGTAAATCTAACAGCTGTGGCCAAAATAGCTACAGGGGTTAGTCAAAAAACCTTCAAAAGAGAAAACTGAAAGATCATGTAAGTAATGAAACACGTAAGTATTAGGAGTAATCCCCATACCAGACTGCACAATGTCTTCCAGAGGGCAATTCAAAAGGGCAGCTATTGACATAGAGATGTGACAAATCTGGTGAGATTTGACAAGCAAACGATTCCTCTCCTGTAATGATAATCCATTATAGGCTAAGTGAATCAATTTATGAATCCACCTTGTTAGGGAAATAAATAATGGGAAACCATCCGTGCAATAGAAGAAGGAGACATAAGTAAAACCTGAAGTCTCATTCTATGTTTTGAAACCTGATAGGGGTTGGTTGAGCATGACTTAAAAGTATTGAAAAACACACCCAAATGGACAAGATATTGCATCAGTGACAGAATAGATTTCTCCAGTTTGATAAGAAAGCCCACCTTTGTGCCTTCTGCTAATCGATGAGATGGTGCTAGAAGAAGCCAGTCTTCCATATAACGATGTGTTTACATGTACAAGGAATACAGATGACAAGAAAAAGCTCAAACAACTCTGCAGAAGACATAAGCTGCTGATGTAAGACCAAAAAGTAGAGCCCTGAAATGCAGAACTAGACCCTTGTGCATAAATCTGAGAAACCTCTGGGAAGATTTCGCTATGGGAATGTGGAGATAAGAATAGGTAACATCAAACTTGGTCATCCAGAGCCCTGGTGCAAAGTGCCATCATAGGTTGAGAAAGGATTCCATAGTAAAGTGAGGAGGATCTAAAATTGGTTGAGTCGAGACAAATCAATGATTTGATACCAATCTCCTGTCTTCTTGAGTACAACATATAAATGGGAATAAAATCCCAGAAAAACTGGATCAATCCTCTCCACTGCCCTTTTGACTAGCTACTTTCATAGCCTGGGAACAAAGCTCCACTCGTCATGAATATATTGGATGTAACAAGGTAACAGGTTTGTGCAGATAAAGGTGGAGGTGATGTAAATTAAAATACCAACACTGAATCCAGAGCATGGAATACCCATGGATTTCTGGTGAAAGCACTCCATATGTCCAGAAAGTGATGTAAACGTGGTTCCACTGCTCCCCCACCCACGGTATAGACACCGACGCTGTTGTCGACATTCCATCTGAGCTGAAAATCCTCGAGAATATGGACCGACTCTATTGTGGGAACCAATAACCAATAGATCTGGAAACCGAATGAGGGAGGGTAAAAAAAAACTATGAGCCGATACTCCCAAATTAGCACCAGAAATGCAAGAAGTCAACAATGATAAAGAAGAATGTAAACAAGCTGAATTAAATCTTCATTCTAACATCTCTGGAACTTCAGCAAACAACATGGGATGGAGAAAAGGAACTTCCTGTAACTCCCTGAAAGCAGAAGACAGTAAACTAACACTTTTTAACAAAGAATCTCTACCCAAAAACTTCCAACAACAAATCAGCCAAGAAATCAGAGAAAGAACTAAAGAAAACAACCTGACTGAGGTAGAAGTTAGAAAAAATCCCCAACTCTTCCTCAAATTGCCCAGGGTAACATTGATAATCTTCCAACAAAAGTAGGATCAAAGATAAATACCTCATGACAGTCGTGAGAGTAAAACGAATCTGAGAAAAAAAAAGGGGTCCATTCATTTAGAATCTAAATATACCTCCTCCTGGTGGTGATAAGCCAAAACATGCTGTTCCGATAAACGTGGGGGACAAGGTATAGCTATCCTGTCGTGTAACTGAGCAGCAAATCTCCCATAATGAACAGCAATATCAGGAGGAGGAGGAAAAACCAAATACTCTCTTGCTGTCATTGCTGCCAACAAGAAAGGGGTAAAGTTGAATGCAATAGGAGATACCCCTAAAACCTCAAAAAACCAAGTAATCAACTGAAGAAATGGGGCTGGAGGTAGCTGATCAAAATGATTTCAGTTGAAGCAATCTAGTAAAAGGAGCCAGAAAAAGAGAGTCTAAATTTTCCCCAGCTGGTCCAGGTCATTTGCCTCAGAACCCTTGGAGAAACACCCTCGGTCCACATAGATGTGTCCATCTCACAACGGATCATATCACAGACAGCCTCAACTGAGAGTGACCCTGGCCATTGACAAATACCAGATAACAGAGGAGGAAGAGGAGATGTCTGAATGGCCTCCGTAGTATAAACATTAACTCAGGAATTCATACCTGTCGGTATGTGGTGTTTTTTTTTGTTGTTGTTGTTATTAAAGTAATTTATAAATATACGAAGATATAACAGTAGTAATGCAAATCACGTTCAAAGTTGCAACGTAAATTGTGAATAATCATAACACTCCTGTTTAAAGAAACCTGTGCCTAATGCTTTGTCGACAAAAAGTGATTACATTATTTGATTGAGGCGCTTATATACAGTACCTAGATAAAGGGTGCATTGAAGTTGGTGGAGAAATTTACAAGTTAGAAATTCCCAGGGGGTATTTGAGTGGGGTAAAAAAGACTGGAGTAAGCATATTTAATGCTTAGATGGGCAAAAAGTGGAAACCCTGGAGATCGAGAAATAGCTATAGTGTCAGCGATCGTAAGTATGTTTTGAAAATGTGTTTGAAAGTCTACTGTGTTATTTCTCTAACTATTAAAATGAGCACTTTATTATTTTTTTTAGGTTTTTAGAAAAAATACATTTTCAATTTTAATACTCCCTGAAAAAAAGCAGCCTTCAGAGATACAAAAGCAAGAGATGATGAAAATCATGAATAATAAAAGCTTCCTTGAAAGGCATAACTCACCAAGATAGAAAAATGTTTCTGCCAAGTCTTCAGCAATAGTCCTAATCTCCTACATGAAATCAAACATAATTAATAAGGTTTGAAAACTAAACAAAAATATAAACAAATATTTCAAAACTAAAATAATCATTCAAACTAATGTAAAATGTAGGCATAACTTCCATAGAGGACAATGTGACACATCTTCCTCATTTTTACATTAATGTGGGATTGCACTTTCCACATTTCACAGCAATAGCACTGAATCATACAGTGTGGTTTTACATTATTAGTATGTGCTGTTGACTGCTAATATTGTCATTAACTATTTTACTTGGTGAGGATTTCTAAATAAACTTGCAAAAAATAAATGGAGAGAAATTTATTTTTAGAGAAAAGTTTCTTAAAATATTTCTTTCAAGCTACTTTAATAAACTTGCAAGGCAGAAATCATAATCATAATTTACTGTAGATGCATGGAGGTGTAAAAACACCTACAAATGTGTCAAAACAGGTGGTCTTATGTTTATGATACATTTAATTCTAGTGTTTAAAGAAGACAATGGATGTTCAGTTGTTTTTGTTTAAAGTTTAGCACAAAGCTACACAATGGGCCATCTGTGCTCTGCTCACCACGTGTATCGAAACCCGGATTCTAGCGTTGTAAGACCGCAGACATACCACTGTGCCGGGGGGGGGGGGCTGTTCAGTTGTTCTGAGATACTTATGAGAAATTTGGGGAAATTTTAAAAGTACTACAAAAAGGTCTTATATGAGAAATAGAGATTCCATATTTCTGGTAGCAAAAACCATTAAAATTTGTTTGATAATGTCTTTTCATTTTAATAACAGAACACAAGAAATAAGCTATAAACAGAAGTTCATACAAAATCATCAAAACAAGTATGGTACCATACTATACTACAAGCTATGCAGAAACTATCAAACGAGCCTCCTTGAACTGCTGTCGCTACTTTTCTTCATATGAATGACAAAATGTTCAGCCTGAACATTCCAGATTCTAATGGCAGATTAAATAACTTCATTCAAGAAAAGTTGAAGATAAAGGAGTTTTATTTTTGTTAATATATTTTTTCTTCATGATACTGAAACATGAGTCTAGGAGGTTTTGCAGAAAATTTTCAATCTAAATGGGGAAAAGAAACGAGGCTGATATCCAGGAGATACGACAGTCCAAATCCAAAATAATAATAAAAATTTAAAAACATATATAATGTTTTACTTCCACAATTATTAATTCAGCTTTTTGGATATATTAAATCTAAAATAAAGGTTTTATTGAAATATGATTACAATGTGTAATTTGGCAAGCGCTGTTAGTAATATTCTTGAAAAGTCCAGAAGTACAGTTTTATCTTGATGCAAAATCAGTATTATGACATAAAATGTGCTTGATCTTCTCTGTCAGGTTTTATACAAATGAATAAGAAAACCTACACTCCATCAGCAAACACCAAAAAAAGACTTAACTTGCCTCAAGTTTCTGTGGCTTATTCACCAAGAAATCTCTTCAACTGTTCACAACTAAAGTTTCAAACCAGTTATTCTATAATTATTATTATTAAAAAGATTATTATTATTATTAATTACTAGAGCATTTTTGACATTTCAAAGTTTACTTTTTAATCCAAATCTGCTACACCAATGGCAGAGCAGTGTTATGTTAATCTAAAATCAGTGAGAAAACATTATGCAGGTAATATTTTATAAGATCCATAAAACATCATAAACACCATTGGTATTATCTACTGATATAGTGATCTATAGCAACTGTCAATTAAAAACTTTCTACCCTACATACAACTGCTTGTTGCCCATATAGATTTGACCTCATTTTTCGCATTCAATAGCTTATAAACTGAAATTTCTAAATAATTCCCTTTATCAATGTTCTCCACATCCAACCAAGCTTCAGTAGCTCTCATTATATCATAGACTTCCATATTTATTTGAGCCCTGAACTCAACCACATGGTTTCTAACATTAGAATTGAGAGAAACTGTCATGATATAAAAGACTGTTTCATTCAGATAGTATTGATTAATTTAGTTTTGTAAGTGAATGTTTTATTATTGTTTAGTTTTTATTATAATAAAAGTTAAAAGCAGATGATTATAGGAAGTTGTTAATTCTTTGATGTTGAGAATATTGAACGTCACGTTCAACATATAGATGTCGAGAACGTAGAAGGTAGACAGAAGATTAGATAATAAAGAAAAAATAGCGTGAGATGAGCAGGAAGAAGCAGACAGATAATATCAAAAGGCAATAAAGTTGGTGTGAAGTTAACTACCACAGAAGTAATAGGCCTAATGATTGATGAAGGTGTAGAAAAGATAACAAAAATAATTTTATTGCATCAAAGCATGGTTCTAAAGTAATTGAATCAGCCTGAGTGAACTTTGACAAAAGGAGCAGAGGATCTTCAAAAGAAAGAAAACCAAACAATTACGGTAACTCACGTCACAATTGTAAGTGAATCACACACAGAACACTAGTGCAATAGAAATTGAGAAGCTAGTTCGGCTTGTCAACTGAAATTCTCAAGTAATTGAATAGACCTAAGTGGATATCTGACAAGAAGGAGAGAACTACGTATATATGGTATTTATGCCCATAATATCTATAGTGTTGAAGAATTTATCGTACATACGTTAACTTGTTGTGAACATATATTATTTTGAAAACAAGTGAAGTGCGTGCTGTTTATTCATCGTTGGATTTATTGCTAACAATTCACACACACCACTGTAGAAGAATACTAAAAACAACATAGTATATATTTATACTATTAAGAAATACAACTAAAAGCCTTTTAATTTTGACAATTGGCTAAGGTCAAATTTTTAAATTCTGACAGAAACTATATACATTCAAGAACCTTCTATGTTTATCTTCAAATCTTAAAATTTATCATTTAATGTGTTATACTCCAAAATCTTTTTTTCCAGTCTCCTTCTGTCATAGCTATTGCACCAATTAATTCCCAATTTTCCAATTTATTTTGCCATTATGCAAATTTAATTTAAGCTAGTTTCCCAAACATCTTGCTACCCAGCCTGCTTAAGTAAGGCTCATCTCTAGCATATAATTCACCCTTAACCTGAAAACTGTTCTGCAGCTCCAACCCACCCACTTGTTACTCTAATAATATCCCTAACAATCTTTCATTTATGCTTTGTATTCTGCTAAGGAATTCATTCTTGCATCCATTTCAAGGGTGCACTCCAGAAAATTGCACATGCCTATTTATATTTCTGAACATCTGAAGGAGTTTTCTATACTTTTTAAAGGAAGACTTTCCATCTAGAATGTCCATAATCATTCATTCCTCCATGTTTTTTTGTACCAGCAACTAAACTGTCAACATGCTTGTCAATGTCTTGTATTTTAAAACCTAGCAAGAAAATTCAAATCCTAGTCTTTCTATGTCTCCTACTACAAATAACTATTGCTCTATTTGACAACAGAGTCCCCTACTATATAAATATCTTTGTTCATCCCCTTCCTAACTGCAAATAGCCAAAGGTTAAAATCTATTAGAGATTTGAATGGAAATGTTAACTGAACCTGCCTGTATAGCCCTAACTTTTTGATACTATGTACCCTTGGAAATTCAAAACTCCCATTCTCCCCTCCCCCAAAGCAACCATTACCTAAATCTTACAAATTTCCTATCTTGCTTTATTTCTGCTCCTAATCTGCTATTTTAACCTCTAAGAGCATAATCTTTCCCAAAGCTTTTTCTAACTTATCCTGAAGTAAGAAAGCTCTTCAAGTGTAATGTCTTTCAGAGATTCTGAAATTTGTAATCAAGCCCACAATTATCAGACATAGTCCAACACTTGTACCTACCACACCCTACAGACTCCATTCCACTTATCCCTAAACTACCTCTAGTGAAGTTTTGGCAGTGTTAATTATCTACCAATCTAACCGTGTAATATTGTAAATTTAACTAAAATTGAACTATTTAACAGTATATATAAATTAAATTATAGGTAAATCTAACACTGAAGTCTCATTAATTACAAAAACAAAGAGAGAATTCAGTTACCTGGTGTCCATTTTGCTCATAGTAAAGAACAAAATTATTTAAAAAATAATATTTGTTTACTGAAAAACTGCCTTGAAAAATATTGCAATTTGTGAAATAATTTTTTTAAATATCATAATATTTGATACATGAAATAGTCCTTCTAGTGATAATACTTGAATTTAGTGGCCCATTCAAGAATTACAGCAGGTGTGTTCAACTTCCTCCAGGGCATGGGACAGATAGCAATTTTTAAGTGTAGTTGCAGGCCACACCATATGAAGCAAAAGTAAAATTTAAAAATACTGATATTTCCCTCGGCAAAACTTCTTGTTATTACCATAAAAAGAGTATAA
This sequence comes from Limulus polyphemus, assembly GCF_000517525.1. Classification (NCBI taxonomy): domain Eukaryota; kingdom Metazoa; phylum Arthropoda; class Merostomata; order Xiphosura; family Limulidae; genus Limulus; species Limulus polyphemus. The sequence continues at coordinate 15,076 of NW_013674105.1, forward strand.
ATACAGTAGCAGTATAATCTATAGTGAATAAGAATGTTATCCAAATAATAAAAGTTATGAAAAATGTTTTAAATCATTTACTGTAAGAGAAGAAGGATCAGATGCATTTGTTGCTAATAATCCATATTTTAATATTATACAAGTTTTAAGTTCATAAATTTATAATACAATATTTAAAAAAATCCAAAATTTCCCCTAGTGTGAGAAATGTGACTATTTCTCTAGGCCCCCTCTTTAACTTATTCATCACCTCTCCAATAAGTATGAAATTTAATGTAAATTACTCACTATAATATCATCATCACTCAAACAAAGCATAATTTTCTTAGCCTTCAACCTTGTTTGGTTATAGAGCCATCAAATAGAAAATCATACCTCTCTTGTCACATCCTCTCCTTCAGGATTTGTTAGTAGTTCTCTCTTACATTCAATATTATTATTTATAACCAATAGAAAGCCAAGATTTCATCTATCAAATGGCATATTACATTATGTTGTTTTCTGTATAGAAAATGTCAGTTTTTCTTTTAGTACAAGCTTCATTCCCGTGGTAAAATTATCAACTAGCTTGGATGAATTTGTAAAGGCTCTTGTTGCATAGTTAAACAGTCAACAGCAGTGATTACCCCCTATATACACAATAATAGTCAGTAAGACAAAAATAGAATAATTCAAATGCAAATGAGCTCATTATATTTTGTTTCTTAAAAGTAATTTAATTCCAGAAGTTTATCAGTTTGTAGACACTCCTAATTATTTCATTTATTTTTTATTTGATTACAGAAAACAAATATGAGTTTGTGGGCGGCTCATGGGCTGAATTCAATTATATTTTAAGAACCAATTGCAGCCTGGATAAAATCACCTCATGGGCCAGAAGCAGCCAACAGGCCATACATTTCACATGCTTGAATTACAGAATGGTTATCATTCATCAGACATTTACAATGATTGCTCAATTTCATCTAGTACAATGGAATGTGACTATGTAATCATACCCTCTGTTGAAAAGAGGAGCTACAAAGGTTGAAGAATGGAGATGGTACATCAAGTACATTTGAGATGGGATCAAGAAACTAGCCCTTGTTTGCAAATGCCAATTACTAAAAACAGGCTTATTCCACTGGAAAATTCATTTATCATGAAATTACTTCCCCAGTCAATGGTATATTTTACAGCCATGAATTTTCACAACTATAGGGTATATAAAGTAACTTTTAACATTACATTATGGTAAAATTATTTCTTGTATCAACATTTATTTTTAATGTTTCTTAACACATTGGCTGCTGATTCGCCTTATAGGGGTACGGTCCACCTCAGTCAGTTGAATGCGAGTGTGCCACATACAGTGTACAGCTTGCAAAAACTCCATGCCTGTTCAGAGCAGCCACAATCAATAGGTTATATCCAATCATTCTACAAAAAATTCCTAACTCTGAAAAGTGTATGATTAGTGATTATGAAAACAAAAAAGCTAAAAATCAAGGGCAACTGTTCATCTGGACATATTTTTGTTGTGAAATTGATAAAATTTACTGTTAGAGAAGACAGCTTAAAATGTTCAACAGTTATTGAATTTAATATTAATTACCAGTCTTGAAAATATTTACAACACAATATATTGAAAACAACAGAACTGTAATGGAAATATTTATATTTTGTGAAAGTATTTCTTATTTAAAAATAAACAAACAGGTATTTGTATATGTATACAAAACACACAATGACTGCAAAACTCACATATTTATGAAAATCTAGAAAACTGATGAGAGGGGGTGGCAGAATGCTAAATTGATGAATTAAGGTTTGAAGGTAAACTTCAAGGTCAATCTGTCGCTGTTGAATAAAAGCCTCTGACTGGTTGCCAAACAACTTCTTTGGAGGGAGGAGAGATTTTTCCACATTCCAATGGGCAACAAGCTAAAAGAAAATTTTAAATGTTGATGATATTTCATGCAGAAAACAAAGATATATACCTTTTCATTTCTAACTAATTACAAAAAATGAGAGAGAGAGAGAGAGAGAGAGAGAGAGAGAGAGAGAGTGTGTGTGTGTGTGTGTGTGTGTGTGTGTGTGTGTGTGTGT
>NW_013674105.1:18201-22836 GCF_000517525.1 Limulus polyphemus
GTTAAACGTTAAACGTTAAACGTTAAACGTTAAACGTTAACGTAAAGTAACGTAACGTAAGTAAGTAAGTAGTAGTAGAGAGAGAGAGAGAGAGAGAGAGAGAGAGAGAGAGAGAGAGAGAGAGAGAGAGAGTGTGTGTGTGTGTGTGTGTGTGTGTGTGTGTGTGTGTGTGTGTGTGTGTAAAGAAAGATATATCGTAAGTATGAAGCTACTAGTCTAAAGCCTTGGAACTTGATAAACCTTTCTGTTGCTAATTAATTATAAAACTAAAAGTGTGTGCGCTATATAAATAAATTGCACATATCTTCTACATTGATACTCAACCTCAGAAGATAAGAGTTAACTCGGCCTATCCTCTGAAAAAGAAAATTTACATTTAGTAAATTTCAAGAAACCTTTTATGTTAGTTACATGAAAGATGAATTGTTTTAAATGTTCAGTTAATCATGTATGATTACTTGAACTTTTTGACCTGACCTACATATTTTTGATGCAAATGTAGGATTTATATAAGTAAATATGCTAACTAGAGAACATAATACATCACTATGATTCCCTAAAAATAATTGATTCTGTTTCCAAACTCATCATAAAACAACTCATTAACACCTCAGTGTGGACTTAGTCTTAATTACGACAAGACAATTCCATAGACAAATTCAAGAGTAATATATTAAGGCAAACACTGAAATACTTTATTTTTCAGTGGGAGCCTTATTTTAGGTCTACCTATTTTATATTATTATATCTAACAATGCATGAAATTAAAATGTTAATGAAATATTTTAGAATTCTTCTTGTACATTTTAAGCTCTAGTACTAATTCTTTAAGTCCCTTCATACTTTTGATATGTTCAACTGAAGTTGGAGAATGTAATATTAACGTTTTCTTCACCAAAATTAACTTTTCTGATAAGAATATTGAAAATGACCCTACCTGAGAAACATTAGGTATAAGTGACATTAAACTGTCTTCCATAACCAAACTAACAACAACAAAAAAGCATCTGGTACTATGTCACAAAAGGCTACTAAGTAACTGGGCATGTATATATATATAAAATTTAGTACTATGAATGGATAAAATCCAACATTTTACATATGGATTTAAGTCTTGTATGAAGAAACAGTACACAAATGACAATAAGTATCCACAGTCATTTATCCCCCCCCCTTTTTTTCTTTTATGGTTATATATACATTTCACATTCTTCAAACTGATCATATATAATTTTTTTTTATTAAAAAAAAAGATTACAATAAGTAATACACAAATTCTGATTTACTTAAGTTCTAACATAATAAATCTTACAGAAAAGACAAAAAAAATATAAATAAAGGCTATTCCACTTGATGGAGGCAATTAACTTTAATATGTATATCACATACGTTGTAATGTTTAATGATTTGAAAACTGCATACCCTCATGGGAATAAGATGCAATTAGCTAATTATCATGTTATACACAATGCTATACAATAGCAAAAATATTACCTTTTCTTGAAGATCATGGAACTCACTGTAGCGTCGTTTAATTGTCCAGGAATATGAAGGCAGATACATAACAATGACATAAAGCTGCCATGAAAAATTATACAATAAAAATTCTTTAACAAAAACATAAAATATTCAAAAAGTTGTCTATCAGTACATGCTACATACATGTCTAAATGCAAAAGATATTGTCTTCCAACTTTATAAAGAAACATTAATTGACAAAATAAGTCTTGCCACGTGTTTCGCAATGCTTGCCTGATAAATATAATACCATTGAGTATTTGTTTAATACAACATACAATGCACCATCTTGTTAATCATAATACAATCAATACTTAAATATGATGTTTTAATCTTTTCTAGATGATTGGAGATTAAATCTCCTTATAAAATCACCATCAATTGTTAATTTTAGCCAAAAAATATATCTTATAATTATGTATGTGGTTGTTTTCTGTTATTACACTATAAACACTATCATATAACATTCGAGTTATAACTCAAAATATTTCTTAAAAATGCTCTTAGCAGTCATATAATGATCTTAAAAATAAGATGTCTTTATGGCAAAAAAAGCTACAACTAAAAGGACTTGATCTGATTAATAAAAGTAAGGAAAAATGACTGGTCAAGATTATAATAAACCTAACTTCAAAATATTTTGAAAAATATTCTATACTTCATAATTTACCTACTGAATATACTTTCCATAGTTTCAGTATCTGTTGTAGTATATTTATTATTATAAAACTCTACATCAAATTTCTAACTGTCAGTACTGCTTCAAATGTTTAGTACTGGCATACTATCGCAGCAAGTTCACAAAATAAAATGTTGAGATTTTCATTGATATTTCACAGTGTTTACTATTTGCCCATGTTTTATGATAATTACATTCCATCTTACAGGGACTTAATTTAAAAGGTTTAAAACTGTGGTAAGATATATTACAAATATGTTTTGGTGTATGAAGTGTATTAAAAGAAATAATCTGATCAAGTCTGGATTGTTAAATATCTATATATAAACAAATTTTTTTACAAGTTTATTATAAAAATCAAACCTATTGTCACTTAAATTTACATCTGTCAGTAATAGTACGCATGAAAGTTGAAAACAGAAGATACAGTAGACAGTGTTTACAAAGGATAAAAAAAATCTCTCAATTCTCTTTCATCCTAACACAATCAAGAAGTAATATGAAACTTTTCTGACTCTGAAAGTTTACTTCAAAATTTCACCTTATTAATATAAATCTTCAGATTTTCTATATGAAGATATCTTTAAAAATGTAATTTTTTAGTAATTCTCACTCTGTTAATCATATACAACTAATCAAAAGGCATTGTTATTCCAATTACAACAAAAAACATCAAGCCTACAACTTAGTACAATTTGCGAGCTTCTGCCATTACACCCACTATTCACGTACTTGCAACAACAATAAAAAATATACATGATTTTCAAAGAAACAAAAATTAGGGTTGACTAATAATCAATCACTTCTTACTGTACTTATGGACTGACTTATAAATTATTTATAGTTTGATTTCTAGGTTATGCCTTTCATTACTTAGTACTAATATTACTAATTAACATAAATATTTAATATTAATATAGTAATACTAATAATACTTAATAATAATAGTAGTACAATACAGCTCATGATTCAGTTCAGTGTTACTGTTAGGCTAAAAATTAAACTCTGTAAAGTTTAAACAAAGCTGCTGTTCCACTTCCAGAACCTACTTAATCAAGTTAATGCAGATTGTACCATGATATATATATATAAATTACCATAATTCAAAATATAAAACTAAACACTAATACTAGTAATTGTACTAGTACTAGTACATCGTTACGTTACATAACCACTCCCACAGTACAACTAAGAATACTAAGTTACTTAGTTAGTAAGACAAACCAGAATACATACAGTAAAACCATCACTATTTTCAGCCTTGACTATTCGACATGTTTCTGCAGCTTTCATCCATGTTGTAACAGGCCAATATAACGCCATAATAATCAGAGTTTTTCAATCTCGAAGTACTAAAACACAATTTTTATAATCATTATTCATTTTGTGATATTTACATACCGATACCACCCCTTTTGATCTGCTAGACGTCGCTAAAAATTATTTAAATCTACCATTTTAACAAAAATATAATTTAAAATAACAACTTGGTATGAAACTTCGTACAGCATTATTTTACATCTTTGACGTAGAAAAACATAACCATTTCTTAAGCTGAAAAAAAGTAAATGGTATAATCGAACTAAAATTTTCCATTGATTGTTTGTTTATAAGATAAGCCGATTTTGTTAGTTTTGCATAAAGAAGTCGCATACAATAAGATCAGGTATCAGAGTCATAATTAAATCAGGAATATCAATTTTAACATTATAGTTACTTTGTTTTTTAAGTAAAGGAATGCTTTTATAATTTCCCGAAAAGTTTATCCAATTTTTTCGAAACATTTTTCCATATTTTCTTTTTCTATTCGCTTAGAAAGGCAAACAGTATAGATTACAGTTTCCAAAATGTTTCCCATTTACACGCGCTTGGTATACTCATTGTAATCAAAATGCAAGTAAACTGGCTATAGAATATAGCAACCTTACTTGTATCGTAGTTACATATTGTACGCGGTAAATCTCCTTCTGTACTTCTAAACTCTTCCATTGAAAATATCACTGGAGAACTATTTATAGACTAGTGCTATATATTCTAGTAACAAGATCGTGTAGAGGCGTACGAACACCTGAAATTTATAACACTCATATTTTAACTTATGGGATAGTCAAGTGACATGGGTAACAAATGCATTATGGAAGAGTTGCTTCTATTTTATATGTATTTAATAGTTTGATCGCTCAATACAGAACAGACATTTCAAAAGATCTTCCTAAGCGAAAGAGCTCCCTTTATTTAGAGAGTAGTGCTGTCTAGCGTCATGTGTGTTTATCACCAATATAGAATTGTGTATTTGTTAGATATTACAAACAAATAATATCTGTTTGAATATGGTTTTACCTCGTGTCCAGTCTCGTTACTTCAGATGTACCAGGTCATAAATTCAGTTTAAGTCTTCATTACATTTGCTTTCATATCTCTAGTTACTGCTATTACTA
>NW_013674105.1:22857-23816 GCF_000517525.1 Limulus polyphemus
TTCTTACCTGAAAGTTCGGTGTACTTGAAAATATTATATGTTTTAATGTGACTGAAATGAATTTTAGTTGATCTTCCAGTGAATCAGACTGAAGTCTTATAACACTAGAATTTGGAGTTTGGTATTCAGGTAAACTGATTTCCAACAAAAAAGTATCAAGTATTCTCAATACAGCAGGTTCCCAAAATATTATGCAGAGAATGAAATCTACACATACGGCAAAGGGACAACAATCCAATAAAAGTGAATAAATAAACAAAATCTTTATTAACAAGTAAATTAAGAGTATGTGGAATCTTGATCTACCAGCTTCTATATTCTGTATTGAACTTTTCCACTGTTGGAGCTGGAGAGAAGCACGCCTGTAGGAGACAAAGACAAGAGCAAGAATAATGAAGATTACATATTGTTAAGTAGACCAGAATCCTAGTATGGTATCCCACAGTCCTTAGATTATCCACGTCAGCAAAATCTGATTTTACATTAAATACGTTAAAAATGAATAAAACCTGTGTATTTTACAACATGAAACAGGTGGTCATACAAAACCATAAAATAATGGTATAATGACCAAATGACGAGGTTGTAGTGCACACAGTCTGGGAACGATGAGGTTAAAGTGTTCTGTATCTTACGGTCAGCCTCTTTGTCTTATTCAAAATTCCTCGTGACACAAAACTCTAGCGCTATATTGTGTCTTTGTGCATTTGTATTTGGTTTGTATTGTTATAAATAACGATTATTTTCACTTTGTTCAGTCTATTTTTTAACTCAGTCGAAGTTGTAAATTAAGATTTAACTCTACAAAATTTTTATTAGCTTTTATTGCTATTGTGATTACTATTTATACCTATAAAGAAATCAGCGTGTTTGAGAATCACACATTTATACAGGAAAAGTCATGACTGAAAGCTCTAAGTCAATTTAATCTATGATAGGTCAGAAGTCCTGTCATGTAA
>NW_013674105.1:23826-25700 GCF_000517525.1 Limulus polyphemus
TATATAAAAGAGGGGATGGTAATGTGTGTGTAGACAGTGAGTAATTGAACTGTAGTCACACGGTATTGTTGAAGTTAACGTCCGTTCGTTACAGTGTTGTTTTAGCGCGAGTATTGAGATTAAGTGTATCGCAGAGTTATATTCGGAAAGAATAAACCAGTTTTATTAAGTAAAGACTTGTGTCGTTAAAGTTTCGTCGGAACGAAGTTAGGGAAAATCAATTAACAAACGGAGACGTAACACTATGATAGGTCAGAAGTCCTGTCATGTAAGGACAAACATTAAGACCAATCGGGCCAGAAATAATATCGTGAGTGATATTCTTAAATACATCTTTCAGGTAATTCCTACATAAAACAGAAGATTCTTTCAGGAAATGATTACATAGTAAATCTGAATTCTGACTTTAGGTTTCAACACTTAAGAGACTGAAGATTGTGTAACAAAGAGAAAATCAATCTTTATTTCTCAAAACACAATCAAAGTTACGAGTCCTCTGACAAAGGACAATGCCTCACTAATGAGCCATAGAACAATCTGCTGGATGAATCAACCCACTGGTATGTTGGCCCAAATCTATCTATTCTAGACTGATGACCTAATGTATAAGCGATTCTGTAATACCATCCCTCTCAGTGTGCATGTGCTACCCACATCAATGATGGTCATTCCGTTGAAAAATAAGGGAAGATGTAATCTCAAGGTATCACCTGACTTGCCAGTGGAAAATATCATTATCTATTCTAATTCTATCTCGCCCACTGAATGCATTCCGCGTCATGGGCAAAATTTCACCATTGAATTATAAACATTATAGAAAATACACTTGGAATATACTTTCATACATAGAAAATTTATTCAGGGTTTAAATTTATTCAAGAAAAGGTGTTATTTACTTATATTTATTCATACAAAATTATATCACTAATTTCGATTACGGGTTGATTACAGTGCTTTCGGAAACCATTAGCGTTTCTGAAGTTCCTGACCTTTATTCAGAGCATAATACGGCACTAGTAGTCCCATAGAAGGAAAGCCAAAACAGTTTTGAACAAAATATTTCTAATTTTACCGGTGGACAGCAGATAGCCCAATGTGGCTTTCCTACACAGAACACACGGATCTTGCAATTTGAACACAATATAGTTTTATTGATGTTTTGTCAATCATTGTTTTTCAACCTCGGTTGTCATGGTGTGATGTAATTGCCTGTACCTCATCTCGAGAAGTCATAGGCTAGAGAGCTAAACAAGTAACAAAAGCAATTTTTGAGTTCCTTTCAACTGTATAGGCCAATTTGGCTTCAGTTCAGGGGAGATTTGGGTAAAGCTCAGAACAATGTTATAAAAACCTAGCTTTATGGCATGTTGCTATAAGAAAATATGTTTGTGAACAATTTCTGCCACAATCAGAATTCTGATTTATATTAAAATTTTTTTATCTTTTCATACTTCATTTGAATTAGGATAAACCCACTTTGTTAGTGACATTGAGCTATGTAAAAATATAGGTGATATGTATACAGCTCACCCGTTAGTAACTGCTTGAATGAGTAAAGAAAATAAACATATATATTTACATGTGAATATAAAACGGGTTTAATTTAAATTTATTACCAACGTTAAGCGAAAGCTTCTTTGCTTACAATTTTTGTATGGAAAAAAGTTATTTTTTTTGTACACCAGAAATCGTACATTCAGTGAAACTGAGTGTACTATTTTTCAAATCAAAACAAAGAAACAATTTACAGTTTTATAGCGTGAAAAATTTACAGGAAACTTTTCTGAAAATTTAGAAAGACATAAAAATCAATAATTTAAATCTACAGCAAGGGTAAGCATTTTTAATTGTTTCATAAGAAGATATTGTTACGA
>NW_013674105.1:26214-29477 GCF_000517525.1 Limulus polyphemus
AGGCGCCCTCTATTTTAGTATATAAGTCCGGCAAATAAAGCGGAGATAATAATTGCAGATGGACAGATATATAGAGATAGATAATTGAGTCAAGCTAGCTTTAGGCACCGTAAGTAAGGTGCGTGAATCGTTGTGAATTATAGCGTATGTTTAAGTTAAAGTGACTGTGGAAATTCTGTGTATTGCAAAGTTGTATTGAGAAATAATAAACTAGTTTTATTTAAGAAAGGTCTTGTATCGCTGAAGTTCCTCGGGAATAAATTATACCGGAAATTAACAAACGACCAGATACGTAACAATATATCATAATCAAATATTTCGAAATTTCAAACCTATGAGTTAATACAGATATCACACATATTTCTAAAATCTAGATAATCTTTAAAAAGTTACTTTGAAGTTTCTAACGATTTCATCCAGTAGTGTTTTGTTAACATAGCTACAAAACAACCATACAACAGCATGTCGAATTGATGCACTCGAATTTGTGTGCTTGTTGAATATTGCACAAAACTACTCGAGGGCTATATGCGCTAACCAGACTAAATAACACCATCCATCGCCAAATCTTGGGCTATGCTCTTTACAACTAATTATGAGATTGGCCGTTCCTATGTAAAGCCTCAACGGTTGAAAAGGCTAGAATGCTCGGCGACGAATTTCAATCGCATAACCCTTAGATTGCCAGTCAAGTGCCCTGACCATTAGACCACATATCCGGGTCTTATAGATTTAACATTGTGTGCTCTACTTTACAGCAAGTTTACCTACGAGAAATAGCACGTGATACGATAGGTGTAATTGACCAAAAAAAAAACAGGTTTCGTAGCTAGAACGGTTTCTAATTTCACACTTGCATAATTAGTATAGGATATAACTTTATTCGAGTATTTTTATGTGGTTTGTTTTCAATTTTCATGCAGTTTCTGAAGGTATTTAATTATATATTGTCCTTTGTTAATACGCTCATAACTGGATGTCTCAAAGTCTTAAATAAGGTAGTAGTAGTTTCGTATGGTGCTCCTCACACCTTCAAATTCTGTTAGAGGTGAGTATCCGGGAGTAGGACTGATGTCCTAGTCCGGACACCGGGTGAGCATGTTTCGGAGTGACGGGGATTCGAACCCGCAGATTGCGAGTCGAGTGCCCTAACCATCTGGCCATGCCGGACCTTTAAACAAGGTTGCATATTGTCAACCAAGGTGACGGAGGTTACGTTTTCCCCCATGTGTGTTTGTCAGTAAGATCTCTCGAAAATGGCTGAATGGATTTGGACGAAAGTTTGGGGCCCGACATGGCCAGTTGGTTAGGGCGCTCGACTCGCAATTTGAAGGTCGCGGGTTCGAATCCCCGTCACACCAAACATGCTCACTCTTTCAGCCGTGGGAGCGTTATATTGTAACAGTCAATCCCACTATTCGTTGATAAAAGAGTAGCTCAAGAATTGGCGTTGGGTGGTGATGACTAGCTGCATTCCCTCTAGTCTTACACTGCTAAATTAGGGACGGTAGCGCAGATAGCCCTCGTGTAGCTTTGTGCAAAATTCAAAACAAACAAACGAAAGTTGGTATACCTCTGGGCTATGACACAACTTTAAGTTCTTGGAGGGTCAAGGTCATGAAAATCCATAACATTCCTATGTGTTAATATGGGGACCGATTTTCACATTATTTTTGCTCTATAATTCAGTAAAATATTATCGGATTTTTGATGAAACTTGGTGGACATATGTAGAATGTTATTCCTCATTGTCCTGCCAAAATGGTTCGTGTCTGTTGATAAGTATGGACACATTTTCATATATTTTTTATGGCTGAATATGATCAGTGCTGTGTGGGGGAGGTATGCACTCTACAGAGTGCCCCTCTAGTTCTCATAAACTTATACTCATAATTCAAATTGTGATACCCCACATGCATAACCTTGCATTTATTATAATTAGAAGCTACTGCCGTCTATTCGCACAACTCATCAAATAATCCAGGTCCTTTCGTAAAGCAATAGCATCCTCCTCACAGCCAGCAACACGCAAAACTTTAATGTTATCATCAGATTGAAATAATCTGTTGACCATTCCTATATCTATGTCATTAATGCAAAGCAAAAGTCCTAACATTAAGTATGAGGTACCCCACTCATGAAATTAGTCCAGTTTGACTGAACTTCATATACACAGCGTGGTCACAAGTAAATAGACACCACCTTTTCAGGAAAAATGAAAATTTTCAGTCATATTCACATGAATTGATATATTTATAATTTAATTAATATCTTGTAGATCTTCCTTTCGCTTCGTGGAGTTCGTTGATCCTTTGGGGCATCATGAGAATCATCTCGTCAATTTTAGATTGTGGGATTTTCGCCCACTTGCTTCAAAACTTGGAGTAGATCGTTCTTCGAAGTTGTTTTTGTTGTTTCTTGAGTTGCTGGTCGAGTATGGCCCAAAGGTGTTTTGATGGGGTTCATGTCAGGAGATTGGCTCAGCCAGTGCAACTCCTGGATACTATTTTCTTCCTGCCACTTTTGGGTGTTTCTAGCAGTGTGACACGGTGTTCCATCTTCCTTGAACAACGATAAGTTCTTGTCCACGAAACCCGAGGAATAAAGTGGCAAGATTCCTTCCTCCAATATTTCGACGTATTTCGCAAAATTTATGTTGCCAACGCACTCCACTAAGCTCGATCTCCCACCAACCCAAACAGCTCCCCAAGCCATCACGCTGAAACCACCATGCTTCACAGTTGGCTGTAATCTGTTGAGCCCAAACTCTTGGTGAGGCATTCTCCAGACCCGTGTCCTTCTACTGTCTGAAAATTGAGCGAATCTTGATTCGTCTGAGAACAATACGGTCTTCCAAAAGTCCAGAGGCTTCGTCATCATATCACTTGCCCACTTCTTTCGTCTGACTATGTTGGCAGGTCTTAATAAGGGCTTCCGTCTAGCTGCTCTGCAACGATAACCCAATCTGTGGAGAATCCGTTGAACAGATTTCGGGCTCATCCCACCAACTTTGGCCACTTCTGCAGTCGATAATCTGGGATCCATTTTGATGCTTCTCTTTTTGTCCTCTCCGATGGACCAGGACGACCCAGACGCTGCTCAGTTGTTTCCCGAACTGCACGATGATTCTGTTGACTGTCGAAAGCGGGATTACCAAATTCTGCGAAATTTGCCGCTGACTTATTCCACCATCTGCTTGACCAACTATCCTTCCTCTAACAAAATCTGACAATTCGAAAGAACCTTGAGTTCTAGGCATGTTG
>NW_013674106.1:0-2580 GCF_000517525.1 Limulus polyphemus
TTACATGATAGACAGGCAAAAAGCAAAAAAATACATGCTTTATAAACCTTAAGACTTAATAAAAAAATTTGATATTTTGCATATGAAAGCATTGTAATGTTTACTGATAACCTGCCAAATTTTGTTAACAATCGCTTACTAATTTAAAAGTTATAGCATGTAAAATATAACAAGCACAAAATGGTCAGTCCCAGGGACCGAGCCCGTGCTGAAAGAGTTAATACACTAGTTAGGTTACTGGAATGATCGTTTAGAACAAAGGACCCAAAGCAACCTGAGGAATCTGGAGAGTACTGGGGACTCAAAGAATATGTGGTCATGAGTATTGAAGGGTAGTCAATAAGGCAGCCTTATCCATGGCAATTGTGAAAAATGCAAAAACCCTTGCCAAAGAGCCAGGTAAAAATAAAACAAGTTATTGTTGGCACTTCTGATCAAAGTGGGATCAACCTCCTCTCAATACACCATTGCTGATATGTGTATCATTTACACTGATAAATGTCCACCACAGGACTAAGCAGACTGAGAAAGATACATGGCAATCTTAAAAATTAAACCCTGATGCCATGCAAAGGAATGCATAAGCTCTATGGCTGAAGCTTGAGCTTCTGGATGACTCCACAGAGATAGTCTGAGAAGAAGTGGACTCCTGAAGGTACCGCAGAAACCATGGTGTAGCTGTTAATCTGGTGCTATCAACAGGACCCACAATGGGTTAGAACAAATCATAGTGTGTTCCTTGGGTAACATATGAATTTGAGGGAAGGCCTAGAGTTGTAATACTGTCCCATCCTGATGGAATGCATCCATTGCCAAAGCCTGAAGGTGAAGTACTGGAGACCAAATTGCCAGTAGTGTTCCAATGAGCGGCCAACCCACCAATCAGAGTTACAAAATGAGATCCAATCCAATCAAACCTTTTGATGCATCATCTATTCTGTTTGAAGAATCTGTTTGGGTTGAAACAATTTATTTGCTACTGCATCCATCACTCATGAAATATGACAAGCTAGCAGGGTGATATGATAGGAGTGGCCCCAAGAAAGTAGGTCCAAGATCCTAAAACAAGGAGCCCTAGAACAAGTGCCTCTTTGATGAGAAACACAAGACATCACCACAGAATTATCAGAGTGAAACCTGACAAGTTTCCCCCTTTATTAGCCCAGATCATGAGGCATTGCCTGTTGAAGAGCAAGAAGACGGACTAAAACAGTGAGTACAGAAGCCTCATAGTCCATTTGTAGACCCTGGTATTCCTGACTATTGGAATATGCACCCCATCCCTGAAGCAAGGCATTTGTGAAAAGGTGGAACTCTGGACAAGGTGGCACCAGAGAAACTCATGTCTTAGTAGTGTTCCGACTTACTCTCTCCTCGAGATCAAAGAATAATCATGACTAAGGAAACTGGGGAAACTAGTGAATCGATGCTTATGATCCCTTGGTCGCATAAAGACCATTAAAAATATCTCTTGTTCTCTCGTCCCAAAGGCATGAGAGAGTCAAGTGATGCTCACATTTCCAGAACTATCTGTGCAGTGAAAGAAGGCGATGCGAGTAAGAATCAGGCTTAGCATGAAACCAGAGGTAGTCATCTGAGCCCAACAGAGAGATCTGATGAAGCAAAATAACCCAGACTGATGGTATATGTAATCGGAACAAGAACACATCTCAGCCTTAGTTGTTTTTGAAAGTAGAATCAGAGTGTGATGTAGAATGGTGTGTGCACAGTGCTATAGAATGGAAGTGAGGAGAAAAAACTTGTACAATTTGGTAGAATCCATGTGAAGCTGATGCTAGACCAAAGGTATAGACCCTGAACTGCAGCACTTGACCTTTGTGCACAAAAACTCCAACAGTGCAATAATGTGATCTAATAGTGAATACCTAAAGTAAATCATCATGAATCATATCATGAAGCTACTATGTACATAATTCTTACAATGTATAAAGTTCACTTCTGTATCAAGTAATTCTTTGTCCATAGTTGAGCATAAAAAAAGCCAGTAAACAAGATAAATAAAAACTTGGGAATTTAAAAACCTGCAAATAAGGATTGTAAAAAGTAAGCATACAACTTACAAGGCTGGAGATTCTGTAGCAATTATTTACTTAAACTACAAATCCCTATTTTGACTCCACCAAATGTAATTCTCGCATGGAACCAAAATGGGGGTTTGTAGTTTGAGTAAATAATGTCTATAGGATATCCAGCCTTGGTTGCTTACTTTTTTACAATCCATACTCAAAGGTTTTTAAATTCCAAATTTTTTATTATCTTGTACACAAGATTGACATGTGCACATAGCAAAATTAAAATGATTACACAATCATCATGTATATACTAAAATGAAAATAATGCATGACCTTCCTGCAGAGAGTTATAGTTTTTGACTACATATACAAATGTTTTGGAACATTACTGTATTACTAGTTGCATGATAGGAAAATTAGTTGTCACGAGTTCCATTCAAACACCTACCCATGGTATTTAACCACTACTGTCTTTCCCTCTTATATAAGGTTGTCAAGAAATTAATGTAGCTTTTTTTAGATGAAAAAACCCAAACAACTTATATAT
>NW_013674106.1:2973-5908 GCF_000517525.1 Limulus polyphemus
CCTGATTAAAGAATCCACTTGGTTTTGAAGCAAAAACATATCAATGTCCTCTTTAACAGCTTCTACATTTGCATATGTTTTCCCATTAAAATGGTGTTGCAACAAACAAAAAATATGTTAATCTGATGGTGTCATATCTGGAGAATATGATGGGTGGGGGAGAGCTTCCCAACCCCACTCTATAATCTTGTGTTTGCTAAACGTGCCACATGTGGACGTGCATTGTTGTGGAGAAGAACACCTTTCTGATTGATGAGTGAAGGGTTTTTTCTGATGAAGGGCTTGATTTAAACGTTCCAGTTGCTGACTATAGATCTCTGCATTGATGGTTCGCTGTCGACTGAGGAGTTTGAAATGAATTACTCTTTTGATGTCCCACCAAAGGCAAAGCATCACTTTCTGTGGATGGAGAGCAAGTTTTGGGGTCGGAAGTGTTTTTTGTCTAGGACTGAGCCATTGTTTTTGGCATTTAATATTTGCATAGAGAATCCATTTTTAATCACCGGTGACAATTCTGTCCAAAAATGGTTCATGCACATTATGCGCCAGAAGAGACGAGGCAATATTCACACGTTGGAAACAATGATCATCAGAAAGTTCATGAAACACCCAAACACCTTCTTTATGGAGTTTCCTTAGTTGTCTATGTATTGTTTCATGAGAGACATGCAATTTCAGGGTCATTTCATGAGTGTGTTGCCTTGGGTTAGACTCAATAAGCATCTTCAGAGCATCAATATAAATTCCAACATGTCGGCCCCTCCCATCACAGTTTTTAAGGCTAAAGTCACCTGAATGAAACCTTCTGAACCATTGTTGACACTTACAAATGCTCAAAACATCTCTATATACTTCTTTGATATTTTTTTTTGGCTACAGAGGTGTTGTTTCCCTTCTTGTATTCAAACAGCATTACTTGGCGAATGTGTGTCTTGTCGTGTGCCATCACTATTAAAAGGGATTAGATTAAACTAAACTTTACACATTATATAGGCTACACTAACATGACTTTCAACTATTATACATGATGTATGTTTGGGGGGGGGGGGGTGATTAATGATAGTGTTCCAAAATGCAACATTAATTTCTTGAAGAACTAATACCATTAAACCATTATATGGCATCAAATGTAAATACCTCTGACAATATTAGCAATCAATAAAAACCCAAAAGTAGATCTGTAATGTGCATTTTGGTATTTAGCAGGAATGAGTGCATACATGACATTTTTTTTTTTACTAGTTTAAATCTACCTCATTGAACTACATAACTGCACAGTACTATTCACAACAGTATATATATATATATCTATGTATGTATTTATTAATAATAACAGTAAGTTGCATGAGTCATAAATTTATGCACACACTTAGGTTTATCACTTTATGATAAACTGAAGTGTTTGCAATACTTTCCTGGTTTCCACGATATTGATACAGTACTAATAATAATATTACAATTTACATTACTCATAGTCGTAGATTGTATAATTATAAGTTATAGACACTCTTTCATGATACACTATTTTTATTAATGAATAAATACTCTATGTTAAACTACACTCAGTCTACACTATAGTCTGTTGAGAAACGTTAGCTTAAGTCTGTGTAACACAATAACAATGAACATAAAATTGTC
The DNA here is from genome assembly GCF_000517525.1 of Limulus polyphemus. NCBI lineage: Eukaryota > Metazoa > Arthropoda > Merostomata > Xiphosura > Limulidae > Limulus > Limulus polyphemus. Next base: position 4,612 of record NW_013674106.1, read on the forward strand.
AATACTCAAATTAAAGCACATAATCGTATTTCAAATTTCGTACCACTTGACTTCTTAAAATACGTTCATTTTGAAGAAAGCGAGAAGTATCAAAGTTTTCCGCTCTCCTGGAATATGGTAAAAGAAGTGGAGTGTTTTCTTCATCAGAATTGCTTGTGGAACTACAAAATTGCTTTTTTCTCAAATTTCCACTTCTTCTACGACTACTACTACTACTAGTTTCTGCCATGTTTGTCTCGTGATTGGTTATAACGTCACCTACTGATTTTACACAAACAAAACCAAAAATATTTTCTTCTTGGTTTGGATATCACAGAATTTTAGCAAATGAAATAATCTCCAACAACTATTTCCATACAATGTTAGAGGTGTAATATTACAATAATGATAAAACTATTTGATGAAATTATTATGAACTAAAATTGAGGGTAAGCAAACAATGGTTTTATGCTTATTTGACTTTACAATATTATCTCCTAGCTATTGGTCTGATAAATATAATTAATATTTAAAATGAACTAAGAAATGGTGTGGCATATGAATATACAACGTGTACCTATCTTCTTAAAATTTTATAGTATATGTTATTAATTTATTATTTACTAGCTGGAGTACCCGTTCCCTGGATGGAAGTTATATAAATTCATGATTAATGAAAGACTATCTTAGAACATGAAAAGTTGCTTCCCTTATAGTTATATGTAATTGTAAAAAACGCCTACAAAAAACTGCAAAACTAAAAAGTTGTATGTATCTCCCCATAGACCCAATGAACCTTAATACCCATTTTTGGTGAGGATCCATCCACACCCTGTGAAGTAGTTACATGAACATACAACAGACAGTACTGTTACGTCTCCGTTCCTTAGTTAATTTTCCGTAACTTCGTTCCGACGAAACTTTAGCGACACAAGTCCTTTCTTAAATAGAACTGGTTTATTCTTTCCGAATACAACTTTACCGATACACTTAATTTCAACAGTCGCGCTATAACAACGAACGTGCTCAACTTCAACAATATTCTCTGACTGCAGTTCAATTACTCATTACCTACACATTGTCCCGTCACGTTGTGACCATCTTATATATACCAGACTACCCTCAATCTAGTAATCTCCCGACAATTCACGAAGGTTCGGGAAAAAAGTGGCGTGATACTAATCACGTGGCCTCGCTGACGCAACACTGCCCCTCCTTAGTATTGTTCTTCCCGAACAATAGCCACTTACATTAAACCAATAACAATTAACAATAACTTAATTAAAATCTACAGAATTACAGACACAAAATTACAATT
>NW_013674106.1:6908-9902 GCF_000517525.1 Limulus polyphemus
GATTTTCCGTAACTTCGTTCCGACGAAACTTTAGCGACACAAGTCCTTACTTAATAAAGCTGGTTTATACTTTCTGAATATAACTTTACCGATACACTTATTTTCAACAGTCGCTCTTTTGCAAACGTTTTAACAACGAACGTTAACTTCAACAATACTTCCTGACTGCAGTTCAATTACTCACTACCTACACACATTGTTGTCACGTTGTGAGCGTCTTATATATATACCAGACAAACATATATCTACTAAATGCTAGGGCATTCAAGAAGGAACAAGATAGTTCTAGAAACGTGGCGTGACACTAGTCACGTGATCTCGCTGACGCAACAGAATATTGAATAAACCCCAACTTTCGAGATAACTTCATGAAGCAATATCTGAGAGTCATTGGAGTTAATGAAACAGTTAAAAACAATGTGGTGTTTTACGAATTACCAACTGCGTATAAAAGTCAGATCCCAAAGTAACTGGAGGTTTGTGGATTTTGTATATGAGTGTTCATTTACCGACGGGTGCGGAGGATGGGCCACGAAAATGAGACAGGACACAGATTTCACACAAAATACAGATATTTAATGAAAATCTCCATATCTTACAGCACATATAACAATATTTGGTGACACAAATGAATATAACAGTACGTATTGTTATGTTTCTGGTCGTTAATTAATTTCCCGTATAATTTCTTTCGGATGAAACTTTAGTGACACAAGTCCTTTCTTAAATAAAACTAGTTTATTCTTTTTCAATTCAACTTTGAAATACACTTAATTTCCAGTCACCTTAACTTAAACACACGTTATATTTTACAACGAATGATTCACGCACATTACTTACTGCCGCACTAGACGTAATTGTCCGTCTATATCTTCAATCTCTTTGTGTACTATATAATCTCGATTAATTGTCTTGCGCACTTATATACAAGAATAGAGGGCGCCTAGCAAATACTGGATTATACGTGATGTTCCCGATCTTTCCAGAACTCATTCCGTGTTACCAGGGTCACGTGACTTCCGCTGTCGTAACACTGCCCCTTCTTTAGTATTGTTCGTCCCGAACAATAGCCACTTAAGTTAAACCAATAGATGATTAACAATAACTTTATTAAATGTACAGAATTTACAAACACAAAATTAAAATTCAACAAAGTCTTTTAATTTTACTGGATTGATGCACTTTCCCATCTGCAGTTCCCATCTCTGGAGAAGAATACCATCTTCAAGCTTCAACTGGTCCCATTGTGCCTAATAGTTCTTTGTCACAGGGCTTAAGCTAGACACTTTCTCCCAAGAAGGGTGCAAAACACTTGCTTTTAGAAAATAAATGCCTGATGTGATGACTCTTTCGTTATTTCTGATACCGCTGGTTATTCTTTTACGTTTGCGCTTGTTACCTCGCTCCACTCGTTGCCGAATAAACACGCTCCGTACGTTGGGGCCTAGCGCGAGCTATAAAAGTAAATTTCAAAACTAACTATTCAATAAGATAAGTATGGCCCAAGAGTTTAAGTGGGTGCTATTAACTATCAAACTTACCTACATTCTATCAGTTTAAAATTAGAGACAGATAACTTGGCTCTATGAACTTATTGGTTATTTTGTTACACTCAGCTTTATGGTGCCAATTTAACTATTTTTTGTTTAGGAACTTATATAACACAGGAAGATTAAAATGGTTTCATTGTGTTTTTTATATTCTAAAATCTACGCAAGAAAACCAAACGACCAAAATACACAACTGCACATCAATAACGCATTTCTTTTATTGAAGAGTGTTCTACTATACAAATATATCAATGCTTAATTAATTAAATTTGCGTAGGATAAAAGAAACAAAAACAAAAGATACGATGTTTGTTTGTTTTCATGAATTTTGCACAAAAAGCTCGAGGACTATCTGCTCTAGCCTAGCCGTCCCTAATTTGCAAGTGATAAACTATAGGGAAGGTACCATCCACATAGTGGGATTGATCGTTAGTTTATAATACCCGATGGCTTTATGGGACAAGCATGTTCGTGGACAGGTTTTTATCCATCGACCCACAAATTTCGAGTCGAGTGCCCTAACCATCAGACTATGCCAGGCCCAAAAGATATGGACTTGGTGGAATACAAATGGGAAACTAATTCAGTAAACATTCCCTTTTTTATTTTCAAATTGCAAATGAACAACCTATTGTGCAAACAACTAGAGAAATATAATAAAAAATGTTAAGGCTGGGTGCTTAGCCCTAAAATTACCGAAATCTTTAAAGAGGTCCACATGTTGCCTCTTATTCAGTAATTTTATGCTTTTGTCTTTTATAAGATTCAGAAGAAGAAGAAAAAAAGAAAGAATTATGAAATATGTTTCAAGTCATTCATTTCTTATGTAAAATACACAGAATACCCATGAGTAAGTAACAAGATTAATTAGAATGCTAATGATACTTTTCTGTGCGGGTCATATATATTATTAGGGACCTTGTAAGCAACAAAACCGTGGTAACCACAAGAATATGTTTCATAAATAGTTCGTGGGGTCCATAAACTACATCACTAACTTTAGGGTTAAAAACACAGTTCCTAGCCGACCTATTACCATTCACAAACCGTGGCTGTTGTGGAGAAGGTCTATCCTTAGAATTACAAAGTTAAGAAATTCAAATAATAGGTCATAGAGCTTAAAACTTGGCTACCCGTACAGTTTAAATCAAACACACACAACCATCACCTAACAACACGATATATAATACTACAACAATGTAATAAACTTTTGTTACTTTTCTATTTAACTCGATAACAAGCAACATCCAACTTCCATCCATGTTCGTAGTTCATTCATTCACTTAGTACAGAAATTTGCTTGTAAACGTGAAGTTTGTTATGCCAAAAGAGCGCAAAACAGTTTGTTGATCGCATATTTTTTGTTGTTGTTTTTTCATTTAATGAGAATTTGTTCTCTCTTCTTAAGATGATATATTTAGAAAAAAAAAAAAAGTTCACACTA
>NW_013674106.1:10675-12499 GCF_000517525.1 Limulus polyphemus
TAGAACATCTATATAGTTTCAGTCACTCAATAACAATCTTAGATGTTAGAGCATCTGTATAGTTTTAGTCACATAATAACAATCATACGTGTTAAAACATCTGTATAGTTTTAGTCACTCAATAACAATCTTACGTGTTAGAACATCTATATAGTTTCAGTCACTCAATAACAATCTTAGATGTTAGAGCATCTGTATAGTTTTAGTCACTTAATAACAATCATACGTGTTAGAGCATCTGTATAGTTTTAGTCACTCAATAACAATCTTAGATGTTAGAGCATCTGTATAGTTTCAGTCACTCAATAACAATCTTAGGTGTTAGAACATCTGTATAGTTTCAATCAGTCAATAACAATCTTATATGTTAGAACATCTGTATAGTTTGTCACATAATAACAATCTTACATGTTAGAACGTCTGTATAGTTTTAGTCACTTAATAACAATCTTGCTTGTTAGAACACATTTTCAGGCAATTAGTAACAATCGTACGTGTTAGACCACACTTTCGGTCACTTAGTTACAACCTTACGTGTTAGAATACACTTTCAGTCACTGAATAATAATCTTACCTGCTAGAACTCTTAATTATAACATGTAAAATATTTATTTAAAACGAAACTCGTATCATCAAAGATATGAAACACTTTGCCCATTTCAAGGGTAAACAAATATCCATGATGGAAGACCTTACTAGCGGTGGAAGTGTTGTTTGTTCTGACACTAAAGCGTCTCGAATCACATACGTGACCATATAGATATCCAAATTGGTATCAAATGGTTTAGACGATACTTTCGAAAACATTTTGAAAACAAAACAAACTTACAAGTAAAATGTGATTCTTTATCTACGCTGTACAAGGTCAAGCAAACAATTAGATAGATAGATAGAATATAAATATTACAACAATATTGTTACGTCTCTGTTCGTTTAATTTCCCGTAAAAATTCTTTTCGAAGAACTTCAGCGATAAAAGTTCTTTCTTAAATAAAACTAGTTTATTCTTTCTCAATACAACTTTGCAATACACTTAATTTTCACAGTCACTTTAACTTAAACACACGCTTGAATTCACAACGATTCACGCATTTTACTTATTGCTTGACTCGATTATCTGTCTCTATATCTCTCTATCTGCCATCTATCTCCGCTTCATTTGCCGGTCTTATATACTAAAATAGAGGGCGTCTAGCAAACTCTCGGGCCTTCATGATCCTTGTAGAATCTCATGACGTGTTACCAGCTTTCCGCTGTCGTAACAATATAATATAACTATAAAATATTATAATAAACTATATATTGTAGTAAAGTGTTACTAAAACAGTTAGATAAACAAACTGAAACACACAAGTTCTAGAACTGTGAAGACCCAATAAGCTACATCCTATAAACAAAAACACACGTTTCTAGTAATTCACTGGTAAAGCATAATAATAGTAAATTATTCGATGACGAGGAACCCACTTTGAGACTAATAATGGTTGGAGACGGCTTAAATGGGTAATGAAGAAAAACTTTAATATAAGTTTAACACTAGATGTCGTGTTTTGATGTCGTGTCACTCTTCCCCGAAGTCCCCGCCAATGAAGCTTGCAATATTGCCCTCAACCTCTACATTAATGACCCCAACAAGTTAATGCAAATCCCCAGCACACTTTTTGCTTCTCTCTTAGAATTTACAACGACTAAAACCAACTTCATTTTCAACAACGAACATTTCCTTCAAATAGATGGTTTAAGTATGAGCAATCCTGTTTCGCCCGTTCTTGCCAATATATTCATGACCCAGATCGAAACACAAGCCATACATTCTGCGCTTCA
>NW_013674106.1:13499-18967 GCF_000517525.1 Limulus polyphemus
GTGCGGAATGATCTAAAAAAGGTGAGAGCAACTTTCACAATTTAAAAATCCTCTCTGGTCGCGTAGAAATAGACGAAAACGATCGGCTAACTCCCGACTTCCCGGAAAATCAAAGGAAAGATGCAGAATACTTTGATTTTAGCAACTATTCGAGTTATTTTATTTCCAATGATGTTATTAATCAATTTCAATGCATAATTAATGAGAATAAACATGTTTTTAGTTTTCTTCTAGTACGTCTTGTGTAAATTTTGTAACGAAACACTCTTTTTAGCATACATTTCCATTCTTTTTGGATCTTCAAGCAATCCCTGTAACATTTCTGGTTCAGATGGACATAATAACTTCATTATCTGAACTGCCATCTAATCTATCAATGAGCCTCTCTTGATTAGCTCCCCTAAGCACTGATCGTCTGGTCATCCTTCTCTATTTTTTACTGACTTTTGGATCTTTTGCACTACTCAACGTCTACTCTCGTGGATAATATGACAATGTTTAACTGCATATATAGCTGGCGAACCACAATGTAAAAACATTTCACTGCTTCCTTTTTCTATTTTTTGTACTTACGTTCCTCACATGGTCTTGGTCTTTTCATATATTCCGTCATATTAACTCCGCACAGAAATGGAAAATTGATATCGAAACAGCTGAATTTTTTTACATACAGCAGTATTATCCGGTTTTTATGGTATTTTTCCGCGCAAAACATCATTCTGAAAATTTAATTTTTTTCGGGCAAAAAACAACAACAAACCTTCATTTTAAATGGGTTTCTGACTGACCTGGATCTTAAATAACTTTGGTAAGACATAAAAACTCATTGATATTCATATTTAAAAAAAATAACTCACTAATTCACCAGTTCTAGTGTACAAAAATATGAATTTATCAAATCTATATCTTCTCGATCTTACATAATATCGGACCTTCTAAAGGTTAGTGTTAATTAATAGCCCGTAATAATTTATCATAAACACTTTTAAACAAAAAAAAACTCCTTAGTATCAGATGATGATTGAACTTACGAGTATTTTTTGACTACTTCTATATGTATACCTGGAATAAATCAAACAATGACCATATTGACAGAAAAGAAACAGTTCCTATGATTAGTTCTCTCCAGTTATTTTTCGAAGTAGATAAGCCTAACAGTTTCCTGTCAGTGGTGTTCCTTTTTCCGTTTCCTAGTTGAAAACTTCGCTATAAAATTCGAAGATCGTACAACTTGTGCTTGGCTCTACTCGACAACTAACCTAACGTAACCAACATGAACTCCCCGGCAATCGTCATAATCATTTTTAGTACTCTTACCTTCGCAGAGGCTTGGTGGAACAACTGGGATTGCGTTTTGCACTTTAAATGTCAAGAGAAAGACTCCATTAAGACCATATCTAGGTTTTGCTTTCTTAAATTATTTTTAAAGTTTACTTATCTTAATGTTGCTAAATTTGTTTTACTTTTTGGAACCGCAAGAAGTTCCAAGATAATTGTATTTAACTATTTTTACCCCCTGTACAACCCATGGAAATAGACTCGCGTGCTTTAGTTAGGATTGTTTTTGTAATTAAGCACAAAGCTACACAATGGGCTATCTGTGCTCTGCCCACCACGGGTTTCGAAACCCGGATTCTAGCGTTGTAAGTCCGCAGACATACCGCTGTGCCACTGGGGGGCCTTTTAGTTAGGAACTGCAGCTCTGTACAGTGTTTCACCAGAATGTTTGATTTACAATTAGTCGTATTATTTCAAAATTGAAGTAGTAGAAATAACTGAAAAACGTGTTAAAACTCTATGTGATTTGTTGTTTACAATAATTTGAATAGACAAAAACTATATATCTAAAACTGAAATTTCGTATGTTTACAGTATAGCATATATATAGTAATGTGATTTCTCTCTAGTATCCATAACAACCGATACCGGGATAGGCGTTGGAATTTCTACTGTGAAAGAACTTTTGAAGATCCATCGTGCTATTTAACAAATTACGTCAACGACTGGGAGGGTCTCGTTCATTTTACCTGCGGTAATGGAGAGGCGATCGCGGGTTTCAACAGTTACCATGACAATAACAAAGAAGACAGAAAGTAATAATATTTATTTTCATCTGTTATACTCATTTTGTTACTTTAAACAAAAACGATAATAACTTTTGTAATTTCCTCGTGAATTAATTTCATTACTATTTAGTCTAAAGTTAATGTACGATAATATCCGATTATTTAGTCTGAAGTTATTACATTATATAATCAGATTATTTAGTCTGAAGTTATTACATTATATAATCAGATTATTTAGTCTGAAGTTATTACATTATATGATCAGATAGTTAGTATGAAGTTATTACATTATATGATCCGATTATTTAGTCTGATGTTATTGCATCGTATGATCAGATTATTTAGCCTGAAGCCTAAATATGGAATCGTACTAACTTCTCTGGGCTAGTGTACATCGTGTATCTGTGAATCCTAATATATACGTATATGTATATATATAGAAAGAGTGAGAATTTTTAAAATTATGATTGTTTGATCATTTAGATGGAGAATCTATTGCTGTAAAGACGAAAATAAATGTACAGACAACAACACTTGCACTTGGACAGAGTATGTTAATAAATGGAATGCGATTTTGCACTACCTGGTCCCCAGAGACTATGTTTTAACAGGGGTCATCAGTGAACACGACAACCGAAAAGAGTAAGTGTACTTTTAGATAAACACCTATAATGTCAGCCGTTCGATTCAATATCCTGACTTATTCATTAAAATAACAGTTGCAAGTTAATTTGATACCAGTGGTTGAGTTGAGGAAGAACAAACCGGAACGCCGTTTCACTATGACATCAATCATGGTGTTATCCCTCTGTGTTCGTTGGTTAATTACTCTGTTACCTCTCTGGTCGTTTGTTAATTTCCCGTATAATTTCTTTCGGATGAAACTTTAGCGATACGAGTCCTTTCTTAAATAAAACTAGTTCATTCTTTCTCAATACAACTGTACTTGCTACCGCACTTGACTCAATTGTCCGTCTCTGTCTGTCTGCAATTCTATATCGATTCACTGTCTGGCGCACTTATATACAATAATACCGCACATCTAGCAAACACTCGAGCATTCACGAACCTTCGAGAATATCATGACGTGTTACTAGCGTCATGTGACTTCCGCTGTCGTAACAACCCATAAAAATTCCTTCCGAAGAACTTCAGCGATACAAGTCCTTTCTCAAATAAAACTAGTTTATTATTTCTCAATACAACTTTGCAATACACTTAATTCCCACAGTCATTTTAACTTAAACACACGCTATAATTTACAATGATTTACACACTTTACTTATGGCTTGACTCGATTATCTGTCTCTATCTCCCTGTCTGCTATTCAATTATCTATCTCGTCACTTTATTTGCCGGCTTATATACTATAAGAGCGCGTGTCTAGCAAACACTCGTGCCTTCACGATGGTTCAAGATACTCATAACTCGTAACAATGGATTTCTACTCTGATTTTTCAAGGCACCGACAGGGGATCCGAAGCACTGTAAATAGAATCTAGTCAAGCGACGTCTCGGAATTTCAGTTGTTTTTTTTCACTACATCCCTGAGATTCATATAGGTTTTTTTAACAAAATAGGTAAATGATGAAAAAAAAATTTGAGTATATTGTTACGACAGCGGAAGTCACGTGACTCTGGTAACACGTGATTAATTTCTCGAATGATCATGAATGATTGGGAGGCCCAAGTGCATTCGAGACGCCCACTTTGTTAGTATATAAGCCTGGCAGAAAAGCCAGCGAGAGATAGATAATTAAAGTAGAGAACAATAGTGACGGTAAGTAAAGATTGTGAATAGCTGTGATTTATAGCATGTATTATAAAAGTCGTTAAGTTGAAAGTGACGAGAAACGTACTGAATGTGGAATTACTGTGTGCTAAAAGTTTGTATCGAGCAAGAATAAACTGGTTTAACTAGGAAAGGACATGTATCGCTGAAGTTTTGCGGAAAGTCTTTCTACCGGAAATTGACAAACAAGCAGATACGTAACAATGTTTTACTGAACGTTTGAAGTGTTTTTAGGAATAAAGATATTTTGTATTATTATTTTGATATAAACTAATTATAAACTTGTAATTATAACTGTAGATTGTAATTTGTGAATTATTGTTTTTATGTGTTCCTATAAATAGTTTTATTTTCTCTAAACAGGGATCGAAGGTGGAAATATCGGCACTGTCAACTGAAATCTTGTTAACATCTTGTTGGAGAAAGAACTTCTGTTTTTGTTTGTTTGAACAGCAAATTTTTATTTTGAACTCCAGAACGTATCATGGTATAAATTGTAAAGCTTTCATCTATAATTGTAGAAGTAAAACACGTTGTATTTTCTATATTAAGTAATAAATATTTTTCTTGCTTTCTTTGTAACATTTATAATGCAGCAGATTAAGAGCATAAAAATTGGAGTTAACAGATTGTCTTATTATACTACAAGTTACAGCTTTTAAGGTTAGTAAAATGTGTTTTTAGAACAGGCAGGACTTTTCGGTCACTAGTGTGATCATGCTAAAGTTCACAAGTGATTGAAACGTCGTACCAGTTCTATAAATATTTTTTACGATAAAAGCTGTAACTTGTAATAAATATAATTAATCGGTAAGTAAACTTGAGACGAAACTATACTGTCTTATTGGCTAAACTAGTTGAATTACCCGTTCCATACACAGATGTCTAGATTACTTGAAATAGGTATTTAAAAACACAATGAAATTAGTTTTAAGAACATTTATTTATATAACTCAATTTTCATAACATTTCAGAAAATTAATACTATATTCAGAAGTGAAGTAACATATAAGATATGTACCTAGAACTACAGAGCTCATCAGAACAAATAATATATTCAGAAGTGAATAAACATATAAGGTCTACATCTACAACTACAGAGTTTCTCAGAACAATTAATATTAGATTCAGATTCAAAAGTAAAGTAACGTATAAGGTTTAGACCTAGAAGTACAGAGTTCACAACAAAAATTAATGTTACATTCACAAGTGAAATAATATATAAGGTGTAGATCTAGAACTACATAGTTAAGGAGAACAGTTAATATTATTTTTTAGAAGTAAAGTAACTTAAAAGGTCTAGACCCAGAACAACAGAGTTCATCAAACTAATTACTGTTACTTTCAAAAGTTAAGTAACATGTAGCTAGAACTATGGTTTTCATCAGAAAAATTAATATTACTTTCAAAAGTGAAGTAACACAAAAGTTCTAGATCTAGAACTACAGATTTAAGGAGAACAGTTAATATTACTTTTAGAAGGAAAGTAGCATAAAAGATCTAGATCGTGAAATACAGGGTTAATCAGAACAATTAATATTGTTGCGTCAGCGAAGTCACATGACTAATGTCACGCCACGTTTCTAGAACTATCCTGTACCTTGGCGAAT
>NW_013674106.1:19898-31368 GCF_000517525.1 Limulus polyphemus
GGGTGACAACGTGACGTGACAATAAGGTGTGTGTAGACGGTGAGTAATTGATCTGCAGTCAGAGAGTATTATTGAGCACGTTCGTTTTATAGCGTTTGTTTTAGCGCGATTGTTGAAATTAAGTGTATCGTAAAGTTATATTCAGAAAGAATAAACCAGTTTTATTAAGTAAGGACTTGTGTCGTTAAAGTTTCGTCGGAACGAAGTTACGGAAAGTTAACTAACAAACGGAGACGTAACAATATTATATCCAAAAAGGAAGTAACATATAAAATCTAGTCCTAGAACTCCAGAGTTCATCAGAACAATTAATACTACTTTAAGAAGTGAAGTAACAAAAAACGTCTAGATCTAGAACTACAGAGTTCATCAAAACAATTGATATTAGATTCAGAAATGAAGTTACATATAAGTCCTAGAACTAGAAATACAGAGCTCATCAGATCAATAAATACTACGATAAGAAGTGAAGTAACATATAAGGTCTAGAGCTAGAACTACAGAGTTCATCAGAACAATTAATATTACTTTCAGAAATGAAGTAACATATAAAGTGTAGATCTAGAATTACAGAGTTAAGGAGAACAGTTAATATTAGATTCAGAAGTGAAGTTACATATAAGGTCCAGACCTAAAAATACATAGCTCATCAGATCAATTAATACTACGATAAGAAGTATGGTAACATATAAGGTCTAGAGCTAGAACTACAGAGTTCATCAGAACAATAAATATTACTTTCAGAAAAGAAGTAACATATAAGGGCGTGATCTAGAACTACAGAGTTCATCAGAACAATAAATAAAACTTTATGATGTGAAGAAAAAGATAAGGTTTAGACTTAGAACTACAGACTTCATCAAACTAATTAATATTATATAAGAAGTAAGGTAACATACTAAGACGAGACCAAGAACTACAGAGTTCATTAGAACAATTAATATTACTTTCAGAAGTGAAGTAAGATATAAGGTCTAGATTTAGAACTACAGAGTTCATCAGCGCCATTAATATTACTTTTAGAAGTGAAGTAACATATAAGATCTTGTCCCATAACTACAGAGTTCATAAGAACAATTAATATTAGATTCAGACGTGAAGTTACATATAAGGTTTAGACCTAGAAATACAGAGCTCCTCAGAACAATTAATACTACAATAAGAAGTGAAGTAACATATAAGGTATAGGGCTAGAACTACAGAGTTCATCAGAACAATTAATATTATTTTAAGAAGTGAAGTAATGTATAAGGTCTAGACCTAGAAGTACGGAGTTCATTAAACTGATAAGAGTTACTTTTAGAAGTGAAGTAACATATAAGGTCTAGACCTAGAACTATAGAGTTGTACAAACTAATTAGTGTTACTTTCAGAAATGAAGTAACCTATAAGATGTAATCAAAGGACTACAGAGTTCATTATAACAATTAATATTACGTTCAGAAGTGAAGTAACAAAAAACGTCTACACCTAAAAGTACCGGGTTATTCAGAGTGTCACGTCTCCGTTTGTTTGTTAACTTTCCGTAACTTCGTTCCGACGAAATTTTAGCGACACAAGTCCTTACTTAATAAAACTGGTTTATTCTTTCTGAATATAACTTTACCGATACACTTATTTTCAACAGTCGCGCTAAAACAAACACTATATCGAACGAACGTTAACTTCAACAATACATTTGACTGCAGTTCAATTACTCACTACCTACACACACACATTCCCGTCACGTTGTCACCCTCTTTTATATACCAGCCTACCCTATATCTAGTAATTGCTAGAGCATTCGCCAAGGTACAGGATAGTTCTAGAAACTAGTCATGTGACTTCGCTGACGCAACAAGAGTAATTACTATTAATTTCCAAAATGAAGTAACATATAAGATCTAGACCTAGAAATACAAAGTTAATCAGAACAATTAATATTATAATCAGAAGTGAGGTAACGTACAAGGTTTAGACCTAGAAGTACAGAGTTCATAATAACAATTAATGTTACATTCACAATTGAAATAACATATAAAGTGTAGATCAAGAACTACAGAGTTAAGGAGAACAGTTCATATTACTTTTTAGAAGTAAAGTAACTTAAAAAGTCTGGACCCAGAACTACAGAGTTCATCAAACTAATTACTGTTACTTTCAAAAGTGAAGTAACACAAAAGTTCTAGATCTAGAACTACAGAGTTAATGAGAACAGTTAATATTACTTTTTAGAAGGAAAGTAACATAAAAGATCTAGAACGTTAAATACATAGTTCATCAAAACAATTAATAGTAATTTCAGAAAAGAAGTAACATATAAGGGTTTGATCTAGAACTACAGAGTTCATCAGCACAGTAAATAGTACTTTCAGAAGTGAAGAAAAAGATGAGGTTTAGACCTAGAACTACAGACTTATCAAACTAATTAATATTATATAAGAAGTGAAGTAACATACAAAGACGAGACCTAGAACTACAGAGTTCATCAGAACAATTAAGATTAGTTTCAGAAGTGAAGAAAAAGATAAGGTCTAGAGCTAAAACTACAGAGTTCTTCAGATCAATAAATACTACGATAACAAGTGAAGTAACATATAAGGTCTAGAGCTAGAACTACAGAGTTCATCAGAACAATTAAGATTAGTGTCAGAAGTGAAGAAAAAGATAAGGTCTAGACCTAGAACTACAGAGCTCACCAGAACAATTAATATTACCTTCAGAAGTGAAGAAAAAGATAAGGTCTAGAGCTAAAACTACAGAGTTCATCAGAACAATTAAGATTCCCTTAAGAAGTGAAGTAACGTATAATGTCTACACCTAGAACCACAGTGTTCATCAGAACAATTAATATTAGATTCAGAAAAGAAGTACACATAAGGGCTTGATCTAGAACTACAGAGCTCACCAGAACAATTAATATTACTTTCAGAAGTGAAGAAAAAGATAAGGTTTAGACTTAGAACTACAGACTTCATAAAACTAATTGATATTATATAAGAAATGAAGTAACATACAAAGACGAGACCTAGAACTACTGAGTTCATTATAATAACTAATATTACTTTCAGAAGTCAATTAACGTATAAGGTCTAGAGCTAGAACTACAGAGCTCATCAGAACAATTGAAATTACTTTAAGAACTGAATTAACGTATAAGGTCTAGACCTAGAACTACAGAGTTCATCAGAACAATAAGTATTACTTTCAGAAGTGAAAAAAAAGATAAGGTTTAGACCTAGAACTACAGACATCATCAAATTATTTACTATTATACAAGAAGTGAAGTAACATACACAGACGATACCTAGAACTACAGAGTTCATGAGAACAATTAATATTACTTTCAGAAGTGAAGTAATATATAAGGTCTAGATTAAAAACTACATAGTTATTGAAAACAATTAATATTACATTAGAAGTGAAGTAATTGTTGCGTCAGCCGCTATAACGAACTTCAACAATACGTCTCTGACTGCAAATCAATTACTCACTACCTACACACACATTGTCCCGTCACGTTGTCACCCTCTTATATATATACCAGACTACCCTCAATCTAGTAATCTCCCGAAGGTTCGAGAAAGAAGTGGCGTGACACTAGTCACGTGACCTCTTTGTTTTAGCGCGAATGTTGGAATCAAGTGTATCGTAAAGTTATATTCAGAAAGAATAAACCAGTTTTATTAAGTAAGGACTTGTGTCGCTAAAGTTTTGTCGGAACGAAGTTACGGAGAGTTAATTTACAAACGGAGACGTAACGTAATATATAAGGTTTAGATTTAGAACTACAGGGTTATTGAGAACAATTAATATTATATTCAGAAGTGAAGTGACATATAAATTCTAGACGTAGAATTACGGAGTTCATCATCACAATTAATATCACTTTCAGAAGTAAAGTAACATATAAGTTCTATACCTAGAAGTACAGTGTTCATCAGAATAATTAATAATATTTTCAGAAGTGAAGTAATATATAAGGTCTAGATTAAGAACTACATAGTTATTGAAAACAATTAATATTACATTAGAAGAGAAGTAACATATAAGGTCTATACCTAGAACTACAGAGTTGTACAAACTAATTAGTGTTCATTTCAGAAGTGAAGTAACCTATAAGTTGTAATCACAGAACTACAGAGTAATGGAAAACAGTTAATATTACTTTTTAGAAGTAAAGTAACTTAAAAAGTCTAGACCCAGAACTACAGAGTTCATCAAACTAATTACTGTTACTTTCAAAAGTGGAGTAACATGTAAGATCTAGCCTTAGAACTACGGTTTTCATCAGAAAAATTAATATTACTTTCAAATGTGAAGTAACACAAAAGTTCTAGATCTAGAACTACAGAGTTAAGGAGAACAGTTAATATTACTTTTAGAAGGAAAGTAACATAAAAGATCTAGATCGTTAAATACATAGTTCATCAGAACAATTAATATTATATTCAGAAAAGAAGTAACATATAAGGGCTTGATCTAGAACTACAGAGTTCATCACAACAGTAAATAGTACTTTCAGGAGTGAAGTAACAAAAAACGTCTAGATCTAGAGCTGCAGAGTTCATCAGAACAATTAATATTATATTCAAAAATGAAGTTACATATAAGTCCTAGAACTAGAAATACAGAGCTCATCAGAACAATTAATACTACAATAAGAAGTGAAGTAACATATAAGGTCTAGAGCTAGAACTACAGAGTTCTTCAGAACAATTAATGTTACTTTAAGAAGTGAAGTAACATATAAGGTCTGGACCCAGAACTACAGATTTCATCAGAACAATTAATATTAGATTCATAAACAAAATAACAAATAAAATCTTGACCTACCATTACAGAGTTCATCAGAACAATTAATATCACATTCAGAAGTGAAGTAACATATTAGACCAAGACGAAGAACTACAGAGTTCAACAGAACAAATAATATAATCAGAAGTGAAGTAACATATAAGGGCTTGATCTAGAACTACAGAGTTCATCACAACAGTAAATAGTACTTTCAGGAGTGAAGTAACAAAAAACGTCTAGATCTAGAGCTGCAGAGTTCTTCAGAACAATTAATATTAGATTCAAAAATGAAGTTACATATAAGTCCTAGAACTAGAAATACAGAGTTCATCAGAACAATTAATATCACATTCAGAAGTGAAGTAACATATTAGACCAAGACGAAGAACTACAGAGTTCAACAGAACAAATAATATAATCAGAAGTGAAGAAAATAATAAGGTCTACATCTACAACTACATAGTTTATCAGAACAATTAATATTACCCTGAGAAGTTACGTAACATATAAAGTCTAGACCTAAAACAACAGAGTTCATCAGATCAATAAATATTACTTTCAGAAGTAAAGTAAGATATAAGGTCTAGATCTAGAACTACAGAATTCATCATAACAATTAATATTAGCTTGAGAAGTAAAGTAACTTATACGGTCTATATCTTAATTTACAGAGTTCATCAGAACAATTAATATTACTTTCAGAAGTGAAATAACAAAAAACGTCTACACCTAGAAGTACAGAGTTCATCAGAGTAATTACTATTAATTTCAGAAGTAACGTATAAAGTTTAGACCCAGAACTACAGTGTTCATCAAACTAATTAATGTTATTTCATAGTTGAAGTAACGTATAAGGTCCAGAGTTAGAACTACAGAGTTACCGAGAACAATTAATATTATATTCAGAAGTGAAGTAGCATATAAATTCTAGACGTAACTAGAATGGCAAGTACATCTCTTGCCTACATGACATTAACGCTGGATAGCCAAAAGTGCAACTTTGTCATAGATTCTGCACCTCAGCAAACCTTTGTGAGTATCAAGGTATTAGATCACAAAGGAGTACCAGAAGCCATACAGAAGCTCTGTGGTGTGACAGGATATTACTGAAGGTTGTGGGGACTAGTGTGGGTAACTATTGAGCTCATGGGCATAAAGGACAGACACAAAGTATACTTGGGTGACAATGCATACTAGAGTTTGACTACTTACTACCGAGGAAGTGTGTAGTTAACTTTGATAAAATGACGTTTGAGAATAACAAAATCCAAATTCTGGTAAGTGTTGCAACATCTGTTAAATCTCATACGGACTGAGCCAAAGACTCTGCAAAAGAGAGGTTGAACTAACCAGGTGTCATCAAGCTGATATCAAAGTGACTGAAGGAGTTGATGATGGTGAAGTGGAACCAGGTATAGATATTAAAGCAGAACAGGAGAAAGACTAAGATTTGAAGCCAATAATTGATTTTCTACAAGCAAGTGTTTTATGCCCTGTTTGAGAGAAGGTGTCTAGCTTAAGCCCTGTGACAAAGAATATTTGGGCACAATGGGACCAGTTGAAGCTTGAAGATGGTATTCTTCTCCAGAGACAGGAAACTGCAGATGGGAAAGTGACGACCTGGAAAACAGTTATACCGAGAAAGGTATGGTAAGTTGTGCTGCACCAATCCCATCATAGTTTAACAGGAGGACATCTTGGAGTTAAGAATACATTGAGTCACCTACGGCAGAGATTTTACTAGATATGTATGAGGCAAGATGTGGAAGAATGGTGCAGAGCCTGTACTACATTTTGTGCTAAAAGGGGACCCAAGCATTGGGGACGTGCTCCAATGAAGTTATATCAAGTTGGCGCAGCAATGGATAGAGTAGCCATTGACATTGCTGGTCTTTTGCCCAAACTCGTGCTGGAAACAAGTACATTTGTGTGGTGATGGATTATTTCACCAAGTAGCCTGAGGCATATGGAATACCAAATCAGGAAGCTACAACTGTAGCTTCGGCTATTAGTGATTTCAGGTTTGGTATGCCATACGAACTGCATTCAGATCAAGGCCGTAACTTTGAATCAGCTGTGTTTCATGAATGCTGCAGGTTGTTTGGCATACGAAAGACCAGGACAATTCCACTTCACCCACAGTCTGATGGGATAGTAGGAAAGTACAATTGGACACTGGGACAGGAATTGGCAAAGTTTGTAATAGCTGCCAAGATGACTGGGATGTCTTACTCCCTCCACTGTTGATGACCTATAAAACAGCAGAGCATGAAGCCACTGGATACACTCCAGCAAAGCTGATGTTTATTCGGGAACTAACCTAACCTAACCTGATAACAGGACGCCCACCCTATGAAGAGTTGTCAGAAAATGTGTCAGAGTTCGTGAAAGTGTTGTCTAAAAGGATCGATGATATTCATCATCAAGTACGTTCAAAATTGAAAACGTCTGCTGATTCCATGAAGCTATGTTTTGATAAGAAATCTACTGAAAACAGCTTTGTAACAGGAGACAAGGTGTGGTTGTTTAATCCGAGGAAGACCAAAGAGAAGTCTCCTAAGTTGTCATCTCCATGGGAAGGCCCATATGACATAGTGGATCGTCTCTCAGACGTGACTTTCCGAATAAAATGTGGTCGGCGAGGGAAGCCACCAGACTTTTGCGTTATCACGATCCAGGACATTTCAGTTGGAACGAAATGAACAACAAAACAAATGACGCTGCTGAAGACGTGTCACCTGAAAAAGCCACTGTTGAAGATGAAACTCTACCTAGTTTTCAGAGGGAAAACAGTGAAGCCGTTAATGAAGTTACTACCACTAATGTGACTGCTACCGATAATTTCCTGATGGAGCAAATGAATCCCGCGTGAAGCAGAATCCAATGAGATGGAGACCAGTACGAAATAAGAAACGTCCTATAAAATTACGAGATTTTGTTGTATTCTAATTTTTGTGTTTGTAAATTCTGTACATTTAATTAGGTTATTGTTACCGTATTTTTCGGAATATTGTTTGTTTTTGTTTTTGTAATTTCGCGCAAAGCTACACGAGGGCTATCTGCGCTAGCCGTCCCTAATTTAGCAGTGTAAGACTAGAGGGAAGGCAGCTAGTCATTACCACCCACCGCCAACTCTTGGGCTACTCTTTTACTAACGAATAGTGGGATTGACAGTCACATTATAACGCCCCCACGGCTGAAAGGGCGAGCATGTTTGGTGTGACGGGGATTCGAATCCGCGACCCTCAGATTGCGAGTCGAGTGCCTTAACTACCAGGCCATGCCGGGCCTAAAGATAAGACTTTGTAAGTCTGTGAAACTTTTGTTTATAAATCATTGTTTGTAATAACTATTGTAATAATTGTTATTGTAAATTGTATTGTTTTTATATAATAAAATATATTTGTATTAAAAAGAAAACTGTGTGTATCAATCTCGTTGGGAAATATAATAAATTGGAGATATATCGGCAAATATTTAACTACTAAATCCAAAGTAAAATTTAACAACTAAATTGAAATTATTATAAGTAATTGTAATTTTCTGTTATATTCTGCAGCCGTTATAAAAAAAGGGGGGGGGGATAATTGAAATTTATTTCATATTTTTCTGTGGTGGTTACAATGTCGGTAAAAATTACTGAGCCTGTATAAATAGAGTTAATAAAGCACACGTAAAATATTTCGTCTTTAACATCATTTTACCAAAAATATTAAAGCAAAATAAGTTTGAAGATGCTTGACTCAATTGTTTGTATTAAAACCACTGTCTTATTTAACAGAAAATGCTGTAAAATATTTTATTGTTTCAAAGTCTGTGTTGAACTGTTTTACTTCAGATATTAATTCAGACTAAAATGACGCAGAGCATGAATTATTATCATTGTTGGCCTACTTGTATGATATTTTGTGAAACGAAATAAACATCTAGTACAAATAAAATATGGTATATCTATGCAAACTATTTTCATTCAAAACTATGCATTTCCTAAAATTGTTGTATGCTCACGTGTGTATTTATAATTTGTATATGATAAATCTAATCAAAAGCACCTTATGTGTGGAGAAAAAAAGATGCGGCTAAAAAAGAATTGGATGTGCAACTTAAAGAAATGAAATCAAAATTGGCAGACAAACTGGTAGCTACATTTATAGCATTTTTTGTTCGACTTGGGACATGATAATGGGTTAAACAAAATATGCGGCCAAGCTAACTAATGAACGAATATTGGCTGTAAAATTATTAGAAATGCTATAACTGTAGCTTACCAGTTTGGCCGACAATTTTGATTTCATTCCTTTAAGTCGCACGCTCAATGCTTTTTTTGGATGAACTTTTTTTTTTCATACCTAAGGTGTTTTTGATTAGATATCATGACCTTTTGTCAACACACCAACAAACCACAGAAAGTAAGAAAGTGACACACAATAGTAACCAAGATTAGTTTTAGGATTGCAACCCTGTTATTCGAAACAGACCTATACTTTACAGAACCAACCAAATTCTTTAAATATATTGTGGTAGTTTTTTTCTTTCTAAAAGAGTGTTAATAATGTCCTTTATAGTAAAACTATGTAAACTAGATTAACAGTTTCTTGTAATCACCTGCATGTACTCGGGGACAGCTGAATCAAGCATCATTACTTACGTTAATTGCTTAAACTAATATCATGTGATACTAAACGATTTTTAATTAGGAGAACTTTATACGATTTAGCTAATTTGTTCTTTTAAAATTAGTAACGAATACTAACTGTCCACCCGTGTGATTCTTTTGAAAATTTGAGGTAGAAATTTCTAATCTAGTTTTGTTTCGCCTAACCAGTACTTATGCATCTGCACGTTCTTTCACCCTATACTTTTGCTGCTCTAAATTAGCCATTTTAAATCCAAATGGCAAAAAACTAAAAGTGGTCCACTTTTACTCTTAGATGAAGCTGTAGTAAATATTTTATACCAATAGCTCATGTGACTTTTTTGCGTAGGCGTGCGCAAACATTTTGTTCAAAATTGAGCGGTTTTTGTTGAATAAATTTGCACATGTAGCATATATTTAGACCAAATTTGACATCTAATTATAGGTTGTAAAGATCTATCAATGTAACAAATTTGAAAAAAAAAAATCCATAAAAGTTAAGCATGTCTTCCTATGAAATTTTCGGTACTTTTTGTGCAAAGAAAACATAAAGGAAGAACTTCAAACAAAAGTGGAAATTTTATATCTCGTGCATTTCTTAATGGATTGCCTTGAAATTTTGTATGTGAAGTAAAGGTCCAATATATCACATTAACTGAAAATATGTGATAGTTTGGATTACCACAGTCTGAGCTACAAAAAGTGGAAAATCGCTAAATATCACTCCGTTAGTAACATACAGTGCGTCCTGCAGTCTCTTTTGGCTGCACGACACATTACTGTGTGGCTTGGTTTGAATTTCGCGCAAAGCCACAAGAGGGCTATCTGCGCTAGCCGTCCCCAACTTAGCAGTGAAATACTAGAGGAAAGGCAGCTAGTCATCACCACCCACTACAAATTATTGGGCTACTTTTTTACCAACGAATAGTGGGATTGACCATCACTTATTATAACGCCACCACGGCTGAAAGGGTGAACATGTTTGGTTGGATGGGGATTCGAACTGGCGATCCTCAGATTGCGAGTCAAGCGCCCAAACCATCTGGCCATGCCGGGTCACTATTGTGTGTCTTGATATCAAAATACCAAGGAACGTTGTTTCGAAATTATCCTTATACACATATTAAATTGCCCTAATGCATAAGAATTATGTTACTTCGAAGATTTATCAGCATCTTATACCTAAAAATCACCAAGCACAACCCTAAAAAATTAAAGCATTTAGTAGTATAATAAGCAGAAATTTAAAACAAGTATATTATGAAAACTTACATTTTCAACGTTGACTGTTGATCGAACCAGCGAATTTCTTCTGAAACACTCCTGCATCCGTTATAGATTGTTAAATCACAAATATATGATTGTTCTTATATGTATATTCCTTTTTAAGGCTGAACCCCGCTCTTAAAAAAAAAATCTGTATCTGCGCCTGACTGTGATGAAAACTTGAAATTGATTTCTAATTTGTCTTATGTAAAAACTTATCAGGTTAGTTGTTGTTGACAGCCCCCCCCCCCCGTGACATATGTCTGTGGACTTACAACTCTAGAAACCGGGTTTTGTTACCCGCGGTGGGCAGAGCACAGATTGTGTAGCTTTGTGCTTAACTACAAACAGACTTTGTCGTTAATAATTATTGCCATTTCCTGCAATAATATTAATTTGATGATACCTTGGAAGATCTAAAGACTGGATGGCCACTTCATTTGCTTGTATTATGAACAAGTGTGAGTAGGCCCACTGGAAGTCTTCAGCTCCAGGCCTCGTAGACCCTTAATCCGGCTCTGGTCCCCTGACTATAGGAAAACCCGTAGCGATAGGATTAAGTTAAAATATTGTTGCGACAGCAGAAGTCACGTGACGCTGGTAACACATAATGAGTATCTTGAAGGTTCCTGAAGGCTCGAGTGTTTGCCAGACGCGCGCTTTTATAGTATATAAGCCGGCAAATAAAGTGATGGCATAATAATGGTTGGAGACGGCTTGAATTGGTAATGAAGAAAAACTTTAATATAAGTTTAACATAACAGCAAATGTACAACGTTTCGACAAGGACCT
>NW_013674107.1:0-1940 GCF_000517525.1 Limulus polyphemus
CAACTTGAGGAGATCGGGTGGTACAGTTTGGTAGGCCCTGCGTGCCATGCTTTCCAAGTTCTGTGCCAGCTCTTGCAGGCTCTCCCCTTTAGCACGGACTCTCGTCCTAAACCAAGCCCTGTAGGCTTCCGACTGATTTTGGGTTCCGTACCTGAGTTCTAGAGCCGCTACCAGTGTTCTATAGTTGTGTCTGTCGTCTGCGGACAATTGTCCAAGTATTTCCAGTGGTTGTCCCTTCAAGCTCGTTGGATATACTGCTTTCTGCTCCGCTGTCCATCCATTCATCTCTGCCAGTAGCTCAAATTGTGCTCTATATGCTTCCCACGGTGCCTTCCCATGAAATTCCTGTGGCTTTCTTCGTACTGGATCACTCCTAGTACTGACATTCATATCTGGGATGTGACTTCTAACGGGACTGAATATGTCTGCATTAGGGTTTAGCTGCAGGGTCTGTAAGGGGCTTGCCATTGTCTGGGGCTGATTAAGTCGATGGTCAATGTATCCTCCTTGTGCAACAGACAATAAATCGCCCTTTAACGTATCTAATTCGCTTTTAAATTTACTAATGTTTTCCATTTGTACTTCTTGACATTGTTGTTGATTTTCCTGTAGTTGCTGCTGACTTTCCCGCAACTGTTGGATACTTTCTTCCTGTTTCCTTTCTTGTTCTAGTTGCCACTGCTGTAGTCTCTCTTCTTGTTTATTTTCTTTCTCCTCCAATAGCTGTTGTAATCTATCTTCTTGTTTATTTTGCTGTTCGAGCTACCACTGTTGCAGGTTTTCTTGCAACTGCTGTAATCTCTCTTCTTGTTTTTTCTTGTTTATTCTCTCGTTCTTTTTGTTTCTTTTCTTTTTCCTCTAACAACTGTTGTAATTTCTCTTCTCGTTCTTCTTGTTTCTTTTGCTGTTCTTGTATTGCTGCCATCAAGTCTGCTAGGCTGTAATTTGATTTGCCGCTTCTCGTTTCCATTTTTTTTCTATCCCACTTCTGACACCAATTTGTTACGTCTCCAGTCGTTAGTTAATTTTCCGTAAATTCGTTCCAACGAAACTTTAGCAACACAAGTCCTTTCTTAAATAAAACTGATTTATTCTTTCCGAATACAACTTTACCGATACACTTAATTTCAACAGTCGCCCTATAAAAAACGCTAGAACGTCTCACGTGCTCGTGCTCGACAATATTTAGTTCAATTACACACTCTCTGACTGCAGTTCAATTACTCACTACACTGTTCGTCACGTTGTGACCATCCCATATATACCAGACTACCCCCAATCTAGTAGTCTCCCGATAATTTCCGAAGGTTCGAGACGGAAGTGGCGTGATATTAGTCACGTGACCTCGCTGACGCAACATTATGTTTAAATAAAGATATTTTATTTACTAGGTAAAACGTAAAGATAAGATACATGGAAAACTACTATATATTCTCTCTCTCTAGCTGAGAAAGGTAAAATATTTTAGTTTTTCTAAATTTTCAAAATTCTTCCGATATATGCCCTTTTATACCGCTTATAGACTTTCAAATATATCGTGCAGTATGCTTATCATATTTCGTTTACAAGAATTAAAATATAAATGTTAAATACTTGCAGTGAGTTCTTTACTTTAGAAAATTTTAAAACTTCATTAAATATTAGTTACAAGACAATTGTACTTTTATACCAGGTATGCGTGAAAATCGTGCTTTTTTAAACAAAATACATCTTTTACTATTATCATTTAGTACTGAGCTCCCTCCAAGTGTTCTATAATACTGTTAGGACAGCGGAGGTCACGTGACTCTAGTAACACGTCATATTCTCGAAGCTTCGTGAATCCTCGGGAGGTTACCAGATGTACGGTATTCTTTTGTATAAGACGGCCAAGAAGTGAAGGTAAGGTAATGTGTGTACTTGAACTGCGGACAGAGAAACGTATTGTTGAGTCGAGCATG
>NW_013674107.1:2985-10490 GCF_000517525.1 Limulus polyphemus
TCGGAAAGAATTTCTACGGAAAATTAACAAACGAACATAGAGACGTAACAATTGCTTTAGCATAAGAAAGACGAAAAACTACTTGGTCTTTTTTGTACAAAAAAGACAAAATGCATAAGAGAACAATACAATATCGAGAATCAAGTGTAAAGATTATCTTTTCATATGATGGTACTAAATTAGTGTTTATTAGTAACTGTCAGCGAACCTACAACTGATTTGGGAGGGAAATTTCTTATTATTTAGCAGCATAATTTATTTTTAATAAGCATATGTAGCTATCTATTCATAAGAAATCAGTTGTATTTATATAATAGTAGGATTTAGAATTTATATATATATATATAATACGTCTCCAGTTTACCTTCGTGGCGGAAGTGGTAAGTAATTCTAAACATATGAGAAGTTTTGAGCGAAAGCAAAAAAGACTATGTAATAATACGATCCGGTCCAACGAGACATTTCGTCAAATACTAGTGCTCGATAGGCTGCTTGGGATACGACAAGGAATCTAGACGCTATTTATATCATCAATTGCATGTACAACAATTGTTAGTGTTACGGTAGAGTGGATTGTTGTAATTTACACATTACTGATAAAGTGATATAGAATTTCCTGATTTTATGTTTAAGCAATTAATGTTATTATTAATTTAGATTCAGGGAAGGTAAATCCGTTGAGTTTCAACTTCGAACTTTGTGTTGGGTATCATTATTAATATTATACGAGGTATAGTATTGTAAAATTCAAATATACCCTAAGCCTTTTAATTTTAGTCTACATAGTACGTTACGTTTTAATACTAATACTGTTGTCACGTTAGCTCGTTATAAAACTAAAAGTTATGGTTTTTACTGCACATGTGCCTTCCAAGAAATTTAGTGTGAGTTTATAAAACTAGAGTGATTCAGGCTTTCTATAGTTTACTTATAATGAGTTATATTTATCCATTACCAGAAATTACTCATTTTGTTTAAAATGTTTATTGACGTCCGTGATAATTTTCAGTAATACTAATATTAATAATCACGGAAGTTTTCTAAGTTATGTGATATTTAGTAGCCTAGATTTCCTAAGAAGTTAAACTTAAAGAACTTTAACCAGTTAAACATATATTATAGTTTGGTCAATGGGTGTGAGAATTTAAGTCTAGTTGTTTACATTTATGATTTATAGCTTATTGAAAGTAAAAAAATTAAGTAGAGAAATTGTAGAATTCAATATATAAATATAGATCAAATTTGAATGAGATTGAGTTTAAAATGAAATGGGGTTAGCTTAAACTTTTATAAATTGTATCAGATTGTATATTTTTTTAAAGGACAATTTAGATGATGGATAAGCTCAAGATGAACAATTTTTATACAATGAATTGTCATAAGTAGTATGATTTTAGTGATTAACTATAGTAACTCTCATAAACTAATGGTAATATCTTTGCATGATAAGATTTAATAGCTTTTGTGAATTATCAGTTGTATCCTCATACTAGCTATATTAGTTCTTGTGTATTAGAAAGTAATTTTGTGATGTGATTGGCAGTGGCAGCTTTAAAGAAGTAGTTATACCATAGGCCAAGTAAAAAAAAAACGTTTAGTGTCTGGAGTTTTAGAAAAAGGAGAGAGGAGGTCTTTTTTTTAATAATTTCTTTGAAAGAAAGTTTGCACTGTTTGTTTTCATGATTGTTGGTTGTTTTAAAATGGTCCATGTCAAACAGAAGCCTTTTTTTTTTTGTTGTTTAAATTTTTCATCAAAACAATACAGAATTTAAGAGAAATAAAGAAAGAGGGCAAATGAATCAACTGTGTTCATCTCCTTTTTTATTCAGAAGTCTTCTGTATATGATCAAAAATGATAATTCCAAAAATTGCTTTTTGTAGCATTATTACACACTCAGCTGAAGAAGGTATATATAAATCCTAATTGATTAGATGTGGTAGCTCTCTTACTTAAACATTTATTGTTTGTGAGTTGCAACTTGTCTGTAATATTGAAAATTAAAATTTTATTTAAGTGCAAAACTTAATTCTGCTACGTTGCCCACTTACCTTGAACCTTCTGGCTTTATTCTAAGTGTAAGTCTTCATGAGAAGCCACTGATGTAAAAAAAAAATGCAATTTTAGAAACAGGTGTATCTACTGTTACCATGTAATTATATATATTCTTGACCTTTGGTCAGTTTTGTTTCCTGTTCTTTTGTTACAGATGCCCTTATACATGTGAAATTCTGTTACAGATTAAGTAGGTATTTGCGATTTCTAAAATTGGTTATTGCACTCCATTGATATATATATATAATTTTTTTTATCTTCTTAAGGTAAATAAAAAAAAAATGTTGTCACAATAGTTTTTGCTTTATGCTAATATCCTATGCTTTTTTAAACAATGTCTTTATCAATATATATTTAACAGTATTCAAACGTATGGCCACGTAACTTTTAACACAAAGAGTAAAATTTTAAAGGTAAATTGGAAAAAAATCTTCCCATTTAATGTACATGAATATGTAATAAATAACACCTTCCACTGAGAAATTTAATTATTGTGTTCAAAGATTTTGAAGATTCCAAAATTTAGTTATTGTACACAGTTATATTAATCATAATTTATGTATCTCCTGTTATGGTTTTAGGTATATTTGGCAAGAATGGATGAAGACTCTGTATCTAATGATTTTCCATCCCAGAGTAATCCAGCCACTCCTTTAATGAGTAATCCTGTTACTCCAAGAAATGAGAGGAATGGTGTGGATGTTACTGTTGTAACTTCTTCTGTAACAGCACTTTGTGCACCTTCAGTGACAAGGCAGTCTCCCTCAAAATATACTCAGCTACTTGCAGTGATTGAGGAAATGGGAAAAGATATCCGACCTACTTATGCAGGAAGTAAGAGTTCTGCTGAACGCTTAAAGCGCGGTATTGTTCATGCTCGTATTTTACTACGAGAATGCCTAATGGAAACGGAACGAAATGCTAGAAGTTAAAATGATGTATTTTGGTGTGTTTGGAAAGTTATTTTTCTTTTTGGGTGTTTTGCTCATGGTCAATTCTTCTGTTTTTGGTAGGAGAACTTTGAAAGTGATTGAATGCATGTTACGTTTGTGTAACTTTACCAGTATTTAGGATATATGTTGATTTAGCATACAATGAGGTTATGTTGTATAAATTGATGATTTTAGGAATTCAAGAAAAGTTGCATCTTTTAGAAGTATTGTTTAATGCATTGTAGCTTGATTGAAAATGCTCTCTCTCTCTCTCACACACACAGTGTTTATTTTTTAACTATAATTGGAAAATTATCACAAGTGTATTTTTTTGCTGTAATGTCTGTTAGAAGAATGCATAAACTATCAAAGCCTGTTAACTATGAACTTTGGTATTGAAGGAAAGGCCTTTTTTTCAGCACTGAATATAGCAGATATATTGACACATTGTTGTACATTCGTCTTGCTTTCACTCATACTTTCTTAGAATCCATTTTATGGTGGATGTAACTTGTGACGTTATTGTAATCCTCTTACATGTAAAATAAAAATTACTAAACGTATTTGTATTTCATTCAGTTTAATCAAATTTAACTTTATTATGTTAATTTCAAAAAGGGTTTTTACTATTGAGAAAAGATGTTTTTGCACATTAGGAGTCAAACAGATTGAAGAAAGCTTATAATGAAGACTAAATCTGGTTTGTGCATGTGTATGAAATGTTTTTAGTTAAACTAATATTAAGATTGCTAATAACTGATATCCTAAAAACATGTATCTAGCTTCAGAAACTTAGTTTTTTTTGTTTCAAATATGAGATTGTTCTATAATAATAAAAATAATGATTATCATTCCCAAAAGCTCTGGTGATTTGGCAGTAAGCTTGAGGGCTTATATTGCCAAAATTTGGGTTCTGAACCCCATGATGGGCACATCACAGATAGATGACTGTGAAGTTTTGTTCTTAATAGCAAATAATTGTCTTATAAGTACTATAATGAGGTTTTATATTGATAAGATTCTTTTTTAAGAACTGAAAATAATATTTAATGATTAATTATGTTTGTGACAAGTTACTATCTCAAGTCTTAGTATTGATATCAGGAGTACAAGAAAACCATCATTGAAACAAAAGTTACAGGAAGCATGTTGAAAATGCAAAACAAGTTTAGAAAGACTTAAAATGATAATTGATTGTAAACACTAAATACATTTAAATAATTTAGAAGACTTTTTTTTTTCTATGATAGAAATAATTGTGGCTGTTTTAGTATGGTATATTATGTGGAATAAATGAATTTTAGGATGAGCTGGAGTAAAACTGTGTTATTATGTTAATTATTTTTATGACTGTAATTTTATAAATATTTTTCCTTGAGCTGTGTCTTTTGTGAAATGATAGATAAAATTGATAACTTCAGATTAATATTCTTGAATCTCATATGAGAAACCCATTAAGAAAGTTTGCTTTATCTAGTGAATTAACAATTTGATATGTTTACAAGACACATATGTGAAATTTTACTTTATACTTTCCAATTTTTAACTTCTCAAAAAAAATTGTAAGGGTATTGTTACTTGTTCAGTGTGGAATTAAATGACATTATGAAAAGAAAAGTTTCTGGGCGAGGGTAATAGATAAATCAACCTACCATCTAGCTACAGTATCTTATAGTTGACAAATTATGTATAATTTGAAGTTTGTCATTTTTTATTAACTAGTACTGTTGGTAATAAAAAGTTAAAGTACAAAGCCCAAATTCTATAAAATTATGTTAAGAACTTGGGGTATGCTATTTATGTGATGCAAGACAATCCAGTACAAAATGCTACCACGTTATACAAATTAATTTGTGTTTCTTCAATATTTTCTGTTACATTAATCTATTGCACTAATGATAAATTGACCATTTATTTGCAGTTACTCATTGGTTGTGATTCCTGTATTGATGAGCATTTTGTGGCTGAAAACATTTTTGACCATTGATAAATGTTTGTCAGCTACTTTAATGGTTGGTGAAAAAATAATAAAAAGGCAAATTTTATAAAACAAATAATTATCAATTATTTACAATAAAATTAGAACTTTGTGTTGAACTAGCTTGTAAGTTTATTAACAAGTTGCACCTTTCCTAAAATGTTTAGGCCTAAAAAAAAAAGGTGTAGTTTCCTATTACATGCTGAAAAATAGGGTTGATAGGTAGGTACAATTCCTTAAAATTATATTGAAATGTGCAGTGAGATTTTGAACTTGTTCTAATCATAAAAATGAAAGTTTGGGTTTTACTTTTGGTTAAATACATTTGTTGCTGTTATATTTAACCCAGTTTGGTCACCTCTAAAGCATTATTGGTGAGACAAACAAGAATGTTTTTGTCATCTGTCGGATATACTTTAGTTTCGTATTGTTTAATGAGTGACTCTTCAGTTATTCATCCTGACATGTACAGTAGAACTCACTTTCCATGGGGGCATTCCTCATCCTATATGGAAAGAAGCATGATCTGTGCACTTTCTAATTTAGCCATAGAGCTGAGCATAGTAATATTTTATTGAAACAACAGTAATTTTTTTGATTTCTCCAAAAATATCCTAAAGTAGAAACATGTTGTCTTGTCTTCATAAATCTTCTTCTTATCCATAAAAAAGTTTCTATGTCCACAATTATGCATTGTCAGTTATTCAAAAGTTTGTAATGAACAATCTGATTATGTTGTGTCGATCTTGTTCCATTGGGTCTGCTGTGTCTAGAGAAGTGATCCTCCATTATTCCTGTTACTTCATTTACTTCACTAAACCTGTTTGAAATTTTTTCTGTGTGAGACATAGATGGATGACAGGATGCGAATAAACTGTACTTGTATGATGATTTAAAGCTGTCCTTCAGGTCAAGCAAGTTCCAACCTATGGGCCATGTAGTGTATTTCAACACCCTAGGGTGCATTTACTACCAAACATGTGTAATGACTAAATTGACATTGTTTTATAACTTCAAAGCCTATCATCTTGGATTTAAGTTCATTAGGCAAAATAACAGTCTTTCTTTTTTTTTGAAGGCCTCCTTCAGTGCTTCTAGAATAACCTTAGACTTGCCATTTTCTATGTTCAATGAAAATTAAGTTATTTTTTTATTATCTGGACATACACAATTTATTTTTCTGTATCAGTTCTGTCTATCCTCCTATCAATCACAAAGGAAAAGACATTGGCAGCATGTAGTAATAAGTTGTTGTACAGAGTACCAGCAATTTCAGAGATGAATATCCTAACATGCATTATCATTGCAGTAGGTTATGCAAAAATATCGTCTATCTACAGTTTTGTCAATGTTAGTAGGCAGTTCCGAACAACTTATCAACTTTTACAAAACTATTAGAATCTATATTCTTTGGCCTTTTTGCATACTTCCAGGCTAATTTTCTTTTCTATCTTCTGCTACTAGATGCGCAGTGATTGCTCTTAGTTAAGCATCATACTTCATGAACTGTTGCACAGAGTCCTTTTTTAACATTCATGATGCTGTACTCTTTTGTTGTGGTAGTATTGATGAGGTATTTGTTGCCAAATAGTCTTGACAGTGTCTTGCTTGTCTTTTTTGGTATATTTCAACCAGTGTAGTTTTGTTTTGGTTGGGGGAGGGGGATAAGGATGGGCCAAATAGTTTGAGGAAGAATAAAATTAACACTTTCATGTCATTGGAAGTCACAATATACAAAATTTAATAATCATAAAAGACTATCATATGAGCTCTCCAAAATGGGGTCTGCTCGATACATCCTGGTGGACATGCCTCTTATTGCAACCAATCAGTTTTTAACTGTGCCACCCACGCAACTTCTATCCATTTTATAAAAGCTATTGAGTGATAGTATGTTGTCTCTGAAACTAAAGGACCTGCAACAGTTTCGGAAGCTGTGTCTGACCAACAGTAATATTGGTTCATTAAATGCTGGCGTGTTTGAGGTCTGAAGTTTGTTCAACTCCACTGGAAAAATAAAGTAATAAAACAAACATGAATAATTTTATTCCTAAATAAATAAATTCTAATTAATTAAATAATGAAAGAAATATAAATATAATACTGTTACGACAGCGGGGGTCACGTGACGAGTATTCTAGAAGATTCGCTAGTGTGTTATGACAGCGGAAGTCGAGTGACGCTGGTAGCACAGTGAGTGAATTGTTGTAAACTGTAGTGTGTGTAACTGTGAAAATAAGTGCATTACAAAGTTGTATTGAGGAAGAATAAACAAGTTTTATTAAGAAAGGACTTATATTGTAGAAGAATTAACAAACAAACATACAGAGACGAAACAAATTGGTGTCAGAAGTGGGATAAAAAAATGGAAACGAGAAGCGGCAAATCAAACAACAGCTTAGCAGATTTGATAGCAGCAATACAAGAACAGCAAAAGAAACTAGAAGAGAAACAAGACGAGAAATTACAGCAGTTCTTGGAGGAAAAAGAAAAGAAACAAGAAGAGAAATTACAGCAGTGGTTGGAGGAAAAAGAAAAGAAA
>NW_013674107.1:11347-22934 GCF_000517525.1 Limulus polyphemus
AACTAATTAGGTGTCATCAAGCTGAAGTCAAAGTGACTGAAGGAGTTGATGATGGTGAAATGGAACCAGGTATAGATAATAAATTAGAGCATGAAGCCACTGGTTGCCAGTGGATCTGTTAACAGGACGCCCACCTCATGTAGAGTTGCCTGAAAATGTGTCAGAGTTTGTGAAAGTGTTATCTGAAAGGATGGATGATATTCACCATCAAGTGCATTCAAACTTGAAAACGTCTGCTGATTCGATGAAGTTTACTTATGATAAGAGATCTACTGAAGTCAGCTTTGAACCACGAGACAAGGTGTGGTTGTATAATCCCAAGAAGACCAAAGGGAAGTCTCCTAAGTTGTCTTCTCCATGGGAAGGCCCATATGACATAGTGGATTGTCTCTCAGACGTGACTTTCCGGGTAAAATGTGGTCGGCGAGGTAAGCCAAAAGTGGTGCATGCCAACAGGCTTTGGCGTTATCACGGTCCAGGACATTTCAGTTGGGACGAAGTGGACAACAGAACAAATGACGCTGCTGAAGATGTGCCACCTGAAGAAGCCACTGTCGAAGAAGAAACTCTACTCAGGTTTGAGAAGGGAAATGGTGAAGCTCTTGATGAAGTTACTACCACTGATGTGACTGTTACCAATGATAGGACATTTCCTGATGAAGCAGACAAACCACACTTGAAGCAGAAGCCAACGAGATGGAGACCAGTACGAAAGAAGATACGTCCAGGTAAAATTAAAAGTCTTTGTTGAATTTTGATTTTGTGTTTGTAAATTCTGTACATTTAATTAAGTTATTGTTAATTGTTTATTGATTTAATGTAATTGGCTATTGATCGGGATGAACAATACTAAAGAAGGGGCAGTGTTACGACAGTGGGGGTCACGTGACGAGTATTCTAGAAGATTCGCTAGTGTGTTACGAAGATTCTAGAACAGGCGGTATTATCGTATATAAGTGTGCTAGACAGTGAGAGAGACAGACAAAGCAGAGTAGAAGAATTAACAAACAAACATACGGAGACGTAACAATACTACATTTGAAAGAAATGGGAACAGACTTGGTGGATTTCTAACAAGTAACTGAGACCTAAAATGCCTCAAATGTAGATTTGAATTTGAGTCATTTGTTTCATTTCTGAAAGGATGAGTTCGTTATTCCTGGCAAACTAAGCTAAATATTGATGAGTTTTGTATCTTTATAAAAGACTTTCCAAGAAGCAACTCACAAAATATATAAAAGTTGCTTTGTGAAAATTGGCCTTTAGAGCATGTGACTAGCCAGCTGATGAAAACTCTTATTTTCAGGGTACATTGCCTTTTCAATTTTTATTTTATAACTTTTTCTTGATCACGGAGTGTTGTCTGCTTTCTTATTGCTGAGGGTCAGAGACCATGATTTGTGACATCATAGCCTTCTATAGTTCTTTGCCCTGTTGGTGCATTGAGTCAATGACATTCTCGTCCATTCCTTGATGTCATCCATCTATCTTCTGAACTGTTGTCCATGTGAGTGGCATCCTTCAATCTTCCCTTGCAGGATGATCATTAAGAGATTGTTGGCCCTGGTAATGTGGCCAAAATATCTCAGCTTTTGTTGTCTGATGTCATCAAGACGTTGCTATTTTTCCCCATTTCCTCCCGTACTGACTCATTCATCCAATAAGCTGTCCAGCTTACTCCTAGTAGCCTTTAATAGCCATACATCTTAAAAAGCTTCCAATGCTTTGATGTGCACCTTTTTAAGTGATCAATTCTAACAATCTTAAATTACTAATGGTCAAGCCATCATTTTTAGCAATTTCACCTTGATATTTTTGCCAAGTGACCAATCTTTCTAGAAGGATATGAGGGATCTGACTACTGCTCTTGCCATGTCGAGTCTAACATGAATCTCTGTCACAGTTGCCTTTTTCACAGATGATTGTGCCCAAGTCCTAGAAGGTAGTGAACTTGAAGGATACCTTGACAGTAGATGTTAGTTCTTTTACATTTCTTCATGACTGCCATGATTTGCTGGTGTTTATTTCCAGTTGGTATTCTCAGGAGACTACGTCCACCTTGTTTGAAATATCTTGGTGTGTCTCTAGTAATGTTGCAATCAAGACAATATCATTAGCATGTTGCAGGTTGTTGATTTGCCTTCCATTGATCCCGAATTCTACCCAAGTTAGCTCACCCACTGTTTTATGGATGGTATCTTTCAGGTTGTTGTGTCAGTTTCTCAGCATTGGATGTTATTCTTGCTGACTCCCATCTTCTTTAAGACGTCTCACAGCCTCAAAATGTCAAACAGAGTCAAATGCCTTCCTATTATTGATGAAAGCAGTGTAGAGGGATTGGTTAAACCATCTTGTCTTTTCCATTATCATACACAAGTTGAATATCTGATTTTGTATGCCAGTACCTTTCCTGAAACTCATCTCCCCTTCTGCTGTTGATGTTATTCTTCTCAACAGAATCCACATCATGATCTTGCTTCCATGGCTTATTAAAGCTATCATCCTATGGTCAACACAGTCTATTGCCCTTTCTTCTTTGGGGTGGGGAGGAAGATTGATTGAACCCAGTCAGCAGGCCATTCTTCCTTGTGCAGGATCTTGTTGCACAATTTAGCCATGCATTTGATTATGGATTCTTGTGAATTTCTTAACTGCCCACTAATGCTATAATAATTGATCAAATTAGTACTTTAAAATCTAATTATGAAAAAATTAGAAAGGAAGGCTTAATTTTACCATATGTTCCAGGTTTAACAACTAGTTTATTTAAAGTTTTTAAAAAACAACAGATATTCTACCCTATATTTAAATAAGATGAATCAAATGTTAGGTACTACGAAAGACGAAATACAGTTAACTGAAAAAACTGGAATATATAAAGTAGAATGTGAATGTGGAAGTATTTACATTGGACAGACAAAACTTAATTTAAAATACCGTTTAAATGAGCATAAGGGATATGTAAAAAATAAAATAACTGAAAATTCACACACAATATTATGGGAAAAAACTGTAATATTAGCTCAAACAAAAGTATAATAGGTAATAATATTTGTGAATCCTTAGAAATAATAAAACATAGAAAAGATCATGTAGTATTAAATAGAGATGAAGGTTTGGCGAATATTTCTGCAAGAATGTGGATTGATCTCCTTTGAATTGTTTAGCGTGAATTTATGTAAAATAGCATACAGGTCACATGACCTACTAACAAGTTATAAATACTCTAGCATTGTCTTGTAATTCACTCCTGAGGATGATGTTGCAACGTTGAACAAGTAGTGTAGTCAACTTTTTCAAGGCCATAGATGGGCATAAATAAAATGTTTTTAATTGTGTACAATTTTAACGTTGAATATTATTTATGATTTTAACTTTATACACAAGTGCTAAAACACAATAATTCTTTGTATGGCTTTCCTTACTTCATTCTCTCGTATGATCAGATCTGCTTCTTGGAATTCTTGAGGGCATTAGGCCAGTCGTCATCCACATACAACTAAATCTGCACAATACTCATTTCATCTTCTGACAATGTCCTTCATGTTTGTCAGGTTTCTGTTGTTGTTATCTTTAATGTTGTGCTGTATGGAGTGGAATCGTCTGCATAGTCTCTTAACAATGTCGAATGCCTTCCTTGGGTTGTTGCTCATCAGTTCAGCCTCGACTTTTGCACATTGCTGTTCCAACCCATGTTACCCTATTCTGCATTACTTGTCTCTGGATGGCCCTGTCTGCTTCTTTATACTGTTGCTCCTTTTCTTAAAATGGTGATCGTGCAAATTTTAATGCTTTCTGTATGTCCATCAGTTACAGTGTCTCTTCTGAGATCTAGGATCTTTGGCCTGCTCCAGCCTCGAACATTACCTTCCATCTCTTTCATCATATTCCTGTCATCTATTCAAGATTAATCTGTCGATTTTTCCTGTTCTAGGAGATTCAACACTTCTAATCTATTTTCTACATGTTTGGTGACTCCAGACCACTCAGATTGAGGTGAGGAGCATGCTTGATTCTCTTTTTTCGACTTGAATTCTGAGTTGTACCTTGGCCTTCACTAAA
The DNA here is from genome assembly GCF_000517525.1 of Limulus polyphemus. NCBI lineage: Eukaryota > Metazoa > Arthropoda > Merostomata > Xiphosura > Limulidae > Limulus > Limulus polyphemus. The sequence goes on from NW_013674107.1 coordinate 15,410, forward strand.
TTGTGGTCTGAGCCACAATCTGAGCCTAAAGTTTTTGATGCTCCTTAACCACCACCTCCTAATGAGAATAAAATCAGTTTGATTTCTGGCATTTATATCTAGATAGTTCCATGTATATCTTGGTGTTTGTGGTGCTGGGAGTTCATGTTCGTGATTCCAAGGTCATTGTCATTATAAAAATCTAATAGCCTTTCTCCTCTGGTGTCGGCCCAGCATGGCCAGGTGGTTAAGGTGCTCGACTAGCAATCTGTGGGTCTCGGGTTCGAAAACCCCGTCACACCAAATATGCTCGCCCTTTCAGCCGTGGGGGCGTTATAATGTGACGATCAATACCACTATTCGTTGGTAAAAGAGTAGCCCAAGAGTTGGCAGTGGGTGGTGATGACTAGCTGCCATCCCTCTAGTCTTACACTGCTAAATTAGGGGCAGCTAGCGCAGATAGCCCTCGTGTAACTTTGCGCAAAATCCATAACAAACAAACAAACTTCTGGTGTTTCATTCACACAGCCCAAATTTTCCACATACCTCATTGTACTTGCCACTTTCTCCTACCTTTGTGTTGAAGTCACAAGCAACAGTGACTATGCTTGGGCATTTGTCCAGGAGTTTCTGGATACTATTTTAGAAGTCTTCAACTTCTTCATCCAGTGTTGTTGATGTTGGGGCATATACTTGAATAAATGTGATGTAGCACAGCCTGGCTGCAATTTGTGCTGCTATGATACTGCCCAACAATGCCTAATATTCAATTATGCAATTGGCTGTCTGCTTGTTGAAAAGATTTTGACCCCTCTTTGTTAATCATTTCCTCCTACCTAAGCCCTGTGGAGGTTTTGAAGAAGCTGGATCTAGTTCATCTCATTTCCGTAACATATAGTACATTGATCATGTGTTACACCTCCTTTGTCACATTCATAGGTTTACCAGGTTAATACAGTGTGTGTGTGTGTGTGTGTGTGGACATTACGTGTTGCTACTCTAATTTTTTTACTCAGGTTAATCTTGTCCCAGTCATCACTGCGAGAATTGGCAAGGGAACTTCCAGTGTCTGGGTTTTCCACATCTACATCTGCAGGTACCGGAATAACCATATTTTCATCTTCTCCAGTAACTCAGACGACCAGGACTCAGACACCATGACAAAATGTTGATGGTACACACACACTGGCTATAAAAATACAGACCAGCAGGATTGAACTCACTGCTAGCCTTTGGTTAAAAACCTAACTCAAAATGTAGTGGGGGCTGGGGTTATGGCACCCCAATCTCGCCTGATGGTCTTGTCTTCGGGCCTTAGGAGATATTGTAAAGGGATATCCACACCACACAGGTATCTCACCTCACCTTCTTTGACAATCACCTGGTTCTTCCACAGATGCTTTTAGTTATTTGCAGCTCAATTCTATACCGGATAGATGCACCTGGTAGGAGGACAAGCGAGTTCCTCAAGCACAGAGTGTCAGAAGCACTGTTTACTTATCCACAGTTGTCATAGAGATAAATGATTAAACCCAACTGCGTGAGACTTGGTACAAACATTTTAGTTTCTGCGTGATAAGAAACAAACAATAAACTACCCGCTACAAATGACGCAAACAAAGCAAGACTGACAAAGATTTGTGGGTGGTTAAACAAACCTTTCAAAATGTCATCCCCTACCATTGTGGGTTGTCATAGTACGGTATTTTGACAGAAATATTTTTGTTCAAAATAACTTGATTTCCAATAGTTATTATTTGTTTTATATAAATAAGAAGATTTCGTGTTTGTGTGTATTTTTAGGATGCACAAAACGTAACAATATATTCAATAAAAAAAAGATTTCTGTAATCTTAATATAATAGTTTGCTGTGGCAAGCTCAACTCAGTCTAATGGCAGAATGTGTGCTATGGCAGTAGGTGGGTGAGTAAAGCAACTTGAAATTTTTGAGGAAATTTTACAAATTGCTTCAAGATTTTTAGTACTTGAAATTACATGTAATAAAAGCTTAAGGGTTTTCAATTTAAGAAATTAGTCAAAGATAAATATAAAAAGAAAAAGAGGCGACAAGAGGACGCCTGTTTTACGAAATAAGCCTTGAGAATTGATAAACAGGAACTTGGTTATGTAAGGATCATCACCTAGAAACAAGCAACAAGACACGTGCATTACCCGAAATAAGTTTGAGAGGCGAGCTTGGAAACCAGTGACCAAGGTCAGCGGCAGAGTTAGTAAGAACTGTTGCATAGAAACAGGATGTAGACACCAGTATATGGGACAGTTTGAAGAATTGTTGACCTCGCCCTCTGAGCATTAGGAAATCTGCAGAAAAGTTTAGATTTAGTGAATCATATCGCCACTTTGAGGTGGTATTAGTTACAGCACATGGGTGTAGCAGTACAAGTGAATAGGTGGCCGGTTAACACCACTTATCTATGACCAATTACTTGAGAGTTTTGGTTTAGATTCTGGTTTAGCCCGGGAATTCCCCTAAAGTACCCAATAGGAGCACATGACTACTTGTGGGTGATGCTGTGTCCTATTTAGTGGGTCGAGTTAATACAGGGAAAAATTTAAAAACCTATGACAGAGGCTGAAAAATCAGTTCTCCCAGACTGAAGAAAGTTCTCCAGGAAGAAGTTCTCCACCGAAGTTCTCTCCAAGTTCTCCAGGCCAGAATGAAAGTGGAATTCAGCAACGTAGCAAAGACTTCTAATACTCCAACTCTACTGTAAGTATAGTCTCTCTCTCTCTTGATCAGCTAATGTAGAAAATAGTAAGCTTAAGCAGTTAAAGTTTTTATAAGTAATAATTAGATAAAACTAATGTTCAAGTGTGTAATGTTTTCTAAGAATTAATTGATGTTAAATAAACGTTATTTTGAGTGTTCACCCTTGGCCTGAGACTCGTTTTCTTTAGTCTAACCGCAAACTCCTCGAGTTAGCGACTTGTGGCTCCACTCGTCACGACAAATCCACCAATAAATAAATTTGGTGTAACGAGTAGTTTTAATTGAAGCTCCAACAATTAAGCTCACCTGAGCACTACTCTTTACAGCTGGCGCAGTTGACAGGATTTTTGGAGTAGCTGACGACAGGTTGGTTAGAGTAAAGAAAGACGGAAAAAGTAAGAAAGTCAGCCGAAGTACTATAAGTAGTGTGAGCTAGAAATAAGTAGTTATGGCTACTGCTGGTGTAGATACGACTACAGAAGAGGGTGGTGCATGCCCTAGAGTCGATAGAAGGGCTGACACTAACCATGAAGCCGCAGTGGAGCAATCCGCACAAATAGGGCCACGCAGTGCAACACACTTAACAAGTACCATACCGCTGTATCACGGTAATGCAGGCGAGGATGTCGAAAGTTTTATCGAAGCCTTAGATGAAGCAGCTAGAATATCAGGCTGGACTGATGCCCAGAAAGCTGATATTATGTTTAAGAACAGCATGAGAAGCTAAACATTATATTAGGGCTTATGGCGAGCTTCATGAAACAACAGACTATCAATACCTAGATCGTAAGCTACTAGATGAGTATAGGACACGAGAAACTACTAATGTAATCTTAACAGAAATGCGTAACCTATATCAACAACATGGCAAATCCGTCCGAGTTTTTGGACATAAGCTACAAGAGTTAGGTAATAGATTGCACAAGGCTTATGCACATCCAAGCGAGGATATGTTGCAAGATACTCTAAAATCTGAGTATGAACGAGGGCTATACAGTAATGCAGCTAGAGGACATGTATACGAAGCAAATACCCCTAGGGTAACTTTACTAGATTTAATTGAAGTAGCCATTCGAGAAGAGCTATGAGAAAAGCAGATATATAAGCCTAAACATTCTGCTATAAATGCAGTTAATAAGTCTAGCAAAGCTAATCTGTCTAGTACACAGAGTAAGCCCGATGGCTTCCAGTGCTTTAACTGTGGTAAAGTTGGGCACAAGTCAAGAAACTGCTTTCAAAAGCAGAAAAGAAATGAGCAGACAGTGTGCTATAACTGTGGTAAAGTTGGGCACAAGGCAAGAAACTGCTTTCAGAAGCAGAAAAGAAATGTGCAGACAGTGTGTTATAACTGTGGCATTACAGGCCACATGGCACGAGATTGCCGACGCCCATGGAAGACTGAAAACGGAAAAGCCCCAAAGGCTGGAGCTTACAGAAGGAGGCTTGCCAATAATAACGGTAGACCTACCTTCGCTACAGGTCCAAAAAAACGTAATCCCCGCCGGGATTACAGAGCGAAAGTAAAGGTAGTTCCAGCAGTTTGGGATAAGCGATTGAGTATTCATAGTGTTAATGAAGTGTCACCAATAGTTAAAGTAGAAATAGAAGGTATAATATGTTGGTTGTTGGTTGATACAGGCACTCGATCGTTGCTACTAAGTTCAGAACGAGTAGACAGAAATCAGACATTGTTAGATAATGCCTGGAAAGAAGTTTCTAGAAGTGTTTTAACTTCTATAACAGGACACCCTGTTAAAACGTTCGGTAGATATAATATGCAAATGAGAGTAGGACACTTAGAGTTAAACAACTCATTTTACATCTGTAAGCAGATAGACTTAGATACAGATGGTATTATAGGGCAAGATTTCTTAAGAACTTATGACACTGAAATATCTCTTACCCAAAGTAAGCTACGCATAGAAACAGAGGTCTTACGTTTTGAAGGACTTGAACCTTCAAACTTATGTGCAACAGTTGCGACACATGATACCTTCCCGCTGACCAATAATCATATGCCTGATGCTAGCACTAGCGAGGCTAAGGATCAACCGTCAAAATACGAAAGCACTGACTTCTTACTAAAGTGTAGTGACACACGACAAAGTCGGAGGAGTAGGAATAAGAAGTGTCTCAAAGAAAGTTCTAAAAGAAAGCCAAGGAATAGGACTGTACAGAAAAACGCTAAACCTAGCAGAAGTCATAAAGATAAGGTGAGTGATAGTAAGATAAGGCAGAATAAGTTAATGAATAAGCCTTTAAAACAGGAAAATAATAATTCAAACCCCTCAGATGACTCTACACTTATGCCTAACATAAGCAACAGAGCATCCCAACAGGAGTGTTTGAAAGAAAGAGTTCCTGTAAGGTTAGTTAAAGTAACTGAAGTACCTGCAAGAAGTCAATTCATAGTTGAAGCTAAAGTAAATGACTTTAAGTGTAATGAAGAAGTGCTAGTTGAATCTATCGAATTAGAAGAAACGGGAGTTTATACAGCTGCTAGTATTAGTAAAGTGTCCAAGAGAGACACAGGACCTGTAAAAGTGTTAAATGTGAATGAAGAAAAACTAATACTACCTAAGAACATTGTAGTAGGTAAGGCTAGTAGTAGAGAACAGTTGGCTGTGGTAGGACAGCATAATGTTAATAATGGTAATAAACAGGCACAACAAAGTAGGATAGACTGGGATTCTATCTTAGGAAATGTATAACGAAAACATAAACAAAGTTTGATCAACTTGTTCGAAGAGTATAGAGATATATTTGTAGGAGAAAGCGACTCTAATGGTTGTACAAACAAAGTTAAACATAAGATAGTGTTAAACAATAATAAGCCTATAGCACAGAGACTTTATAGAGTGCCCGAAAAACACAGGGTTGAATTAAAAGAATGTGTAAGAGAGATGCTTGAACAAGGTGTAATAGAGAACAGTAGTAGTCCATATGCATCTCCAGTTGTATTAGTTCCTAAAAAGGACGGGAAATTAAGGTTCTGTGTGGATTTTCGTAAAGTGAACGGAGTAACAGTCAAAGACGTTTACCCATTACCTAATATCCAAGAAACCTTAGATAGGTTAGGTAAAAGTAAATACTCTTCGTCTATGGATTTGCAAAGTGGATATTGGCAAATAGAGATAAAAGAGGAAGATAAAGCTAAAACCGCCTTCGTATTACCTTCAGGTAAATACCAATTTAACAGAATGCCTTTTGGCTTATGCAATGCCCCTTCAACATTCCAGAGATTAATGGATGTTGTACTGTCAGGCTTGCAAGATTCCGAATGTTTTTTACTCAGACGATGTTATAGTGTTCGCTGCAAGTTTTGAAGAACACTTAGAGAAGTTAAGACATGTATTCGATAGATTAAGAAAAGCGAATTTAAAGCTTAAACCAAGTAAATGTCAGTTTTTGAAAAATGAAGTAGAATACTTGGGTCATAAAGTGACCGCAGATAGTGCAGACCCTAAAAAGTTAGAAGTCTGTAGAAATTACCCAGTACCTAAGTCAGTAAAAGATATTCGTGCATTTTTAGGATTTGTAGGATTCTATAGAAGATTTATATCACATTTTGCTTTATTAGCAAAACCTCTAACTGAGTTAACTAAGAAAGAAACAAAATTTCAGTGGACAGATAAAAGACAGGAAGCATTCGAAAAACTAAGAGAATCTTTATTAAAAGCACCAATCCTAAGCTACCCAGATTTTAGTAAAGAATTTATTTTAAGCACAGATGCTTCAGGTTTCGCTATAGGTGCAGTATTATCACAGTTAGACGAAAACGGTAAAGAACACACTATAGATTATCAGAGTAGACAGTTAGGGAAAGCTGAAGTAAATTACTCAGTTACAGAACAAGAGCACTTGGCTGTAGTACATGGAATTAAAACCTTTCTTGCTATCTATACGGCAGAAAGTTTACCATTATTACATATCATGCACCGTTAAAATGGTTAATGACATTAAAAGACCCTTCCTCTAGATTAGCTAGATGGTATTTACTATTACAGGATTATGACTTTGAAATAATACATAGACCAGGTAAAAAACATTCTAATGTAGCTGCTTTAAGTAGAATCAGAGTAGAAAATAACGGAACTGTAGAAAAACAAACAATCAATCAGATAAAAGAAGTACAATCCGAGCATGAAAATGAATTAGAAGTAATTTGGGACTTAGACCATATAATTAGTGAACAAAAGAAAGATCCAGAAATAAATGACTTGCGCAGTAAAGTAACACAAGGAAATGAAACAGAATACATGTTAGATTCGTATGTTTTATGTAGAAAAGTTAAGGACAGTAGGACTTTACAAATAATCGAGGTTAAATTAAGAATAAAAGTCATGAAACTTACCATGACACACCTTTTGCAGCATACTTAGCTTTTGTTAAAATGCATAGTAGAATAAGCAGGAGGTTCATTTGGGTAAATATATGGAAAGACATTAAAGAGTACTGCGAGTCCTGTCTAGAATGCCAAAAACGAAAAACCAACCCCCATTTAAGAAACGCTCCCTTACAAAGAATGCCGAGTTTAACTACACCGTTTCAGCTAGTTGCTATGGATATATTAGGCCCCTTGCCTACATCCTATGCAGGAAACAAATATGTGTTAGTAGTCGCAGACTACTTAACTAGGTTTCCAGAGGCTGTATGCTTGCCTGATCAGAAAGCAGAAACGATAGCTAAAGCTTTTGTAAATCAAATAGTAGCTAGACATGGTATACCCCAATCTACTTATTAACTAGATAGAGGTAGTAACTTCATTTACTAAGTTAATGAAGGTAAGTTTGCGTAATTACTAGGTGTTAAAA
>NW_013674107.1:23072-26247 GCF_000517525.1 Limulus polyphemus
AGAGTAGTAACTTACATTCTAAGTTAATAGAGGAAGTTGTCGAGTTACTAGTGTAATAAATCGAAACACAGTTATCATGCAGCTGTCTAATGGTTTAGTTAGAAATATTCAATAAACCTTAGTTAGATGTGACCTCTCAATATTGTGAGAAGGATCAGAAAACTTGGGATGAGCAGATTCCCTTGCTACTGTTAGCCTATAGAAGTGCTGAGAACGAGTCAACTCAGGAAAGTCCATTCTTTCTATTGCACGGTAGAGATGTTATCTTATATATGCAAGAGATATTGGCTCCTAAGAAAAATAGTCATGCAATAGCTTATGACTATAAAGCAGAGTTACTACAGAGGATGCAAATAGCATTTGAGTTAGCTAACAAACATCTAACTAAAGCTGCCGAAAGTAGAGAAAGGCAAATAAATAAAAAGGAACAGATCAGTGATATACAGTTGGAGATAAAGTAGTGTTGGATACCCCAATTGTTAAAAAAGGAAATACTAAAAGTTAGCAAAGTTATGGAAAGGTCCTTTTAGAGTCTTGAAACAAACTAGTCCAGTTAATTATGAAATTCAAGAAATCTATGGAAAGAACAAACAGTTAGTACATCTAAACAGATTAAAGAAGGTAAAAGATTATAAGCCTTATCAATATGAGTGTGTAGAACAAGAAACTAAACAAACAGAACAAGATAAGGGTATTTACGAAGAAGCTGATAACTTAAGTGAGTTTGATTCTTCTTTTTATGATGAAGAAGAAATAATAGACCCAGAACCAGAAATAACAAGGGTAGAAAGAGAAGATAACATAATACTAGGTGATAAGTTAATAACAACAGAAGATACACCAGTTATTACTACTAACAATGAGAATAGTAACCAAATAACTGAGGATAATATCCCTAGTACCTCATCGACGACAGAAGCTGATGTAGCGACCCATGATTATAATCTTAGATCACGAGGTTCTATATCAACCCAACCGGAAGTGACTCATACTAAGCAAAAGAAACGAGTACGATTCCGCAAGTGGTCGTACACAAGTCTAAAAATAACGTAAATACAGTTAACACTGCATCTTACGAAGCCAGTGTTATTAATGCTTTTAATAACATGATAGATTACTTGCGAAGTTGTAAATAAGGAAAGTAGAATATAATATATTGTTACGACATCGGAAGTCACATGACGCTAGTAACACGTCATTGACTTTTAGAAATATCCTGTTCCTTCATGAATGCTCTAGCGTTTACCAGATATGCGTTAGTCGTGTATATATAAGACGTTCACAACGTGACGGAACAATGTGTAATTGAACTGAGTATTGTTGAATTGAGCACGTGAAACGTTCGTTGAGAATTATAGCGTTTGTTATAGCGCGACTGTTGAAATTAAGTGTATCGCAAAGTTATATTCAGAAATAATAAACCAGTTTTATTTAAGAAAGGACTTGAAAGTTTCGTCGGAACGAATTTACGGAAAATTAACTAACGAACGGAGACGTAACAATATACTTATGGTTGTTATATTTGTTATATGTTTAAATGTTAGATATTTTATAGGTCTCTAATAGTATTATTTAGTGGATATATCTTTAGGATTCTTATACTGTTGCTGACGAAAACTGGAATCGGACAGAATGTGAGTATTGTGCCAGTAGAAAACAAGGTAGGTGTAATCTTTGTTGAAGAAGGAAATTTCATATTATCTGGTGATAAATGGATAATTGTGGAAGATATACCATTTCCACAGTATGTTAGATTACTGATAAGATTACAAGAAGAGTTGGTGTTGTTTGAAAAACTGTTGAATGTAAAAACTCATGTTAGTTTTAGTGAAGAAGGTTCAGCAAATGTGACATTATATCACATGAGAAATCAAGGGACAGTTATCTTAAAGTTAGCTAGGATATTACAGGAAGGACTAATTGAAAATTACAAGACCTTAATTAGACAATATCATGATGAGATAGGTGAACTATTACTAGAATTACAAGATATTAAGGATAGCGTATTTATATCTGACAGAACTGGACAAAGACGAGGGTTAATAAATGCAGGTGGAAGTATTCTAAAATTCATATTTGGAACAGCAACCACTGATGATTTGCAAGACTTAAATAAAAAGGTAGAATAACAGAGACAGGTTTCTAAAGAAATGATTCATTTAATAGGAGAACAAGCAACTATAATGAATTTGTTAAATCAAACGCTTGAATTACATGACCAAGAAATCAGGAAAGTATCTAAAGCTTTGATAAATATCACAAATGCATTAATACACACCAGAGTAAAACAAACTGAGTTACATAAAGCAAGAATAGAAATGTTATTTTTTAACACTAGAATTCAGAATAACCTACAACAGTTATTTTTTTACCATAGGAAGTAGTAGAACAGAGTTAGCTAAGTTAATACAAGCATTGTATGTAGCTGCAGATAAAAAGCTAAGTTCTTACTTTTACCACCAAGTAAACTAGAAAGAGTACTAGACGAAATTGAAAGGAGATTACCTCCACATTTACAGTTTGTAATACCTACTCATAGTGACCAAATTTATATGTACTATACATGGGCTGACGTGAAAACAGCCGCGGTTAAGGATACTCTAAGGATGCTTATAGAAATACCATTAAAAGCAACTGACAGGATGTTTAAATTGTATAAGATTATATCTTTACCGATAGCAATAAATCATTCACTAGCTTTAACTATAGAGAATGATATACCTTACATTGCTGTCTCGAGTGATCAACATACATATTGTTACGACAGCGGGGGTCACGTGACCCTAGTAACACGTCATATTCTCGAAGGTTCGTGAAGTATCGAGCTTTTACTAGAGATGCGGTAGTCTTTTATATATAAGCCGCTAAGAAGTGATGGTGAGAGGGCAATGTGTAATTGACAGTTGAGTCGAGCATGTGAGACGTTCATTGTGAATTATAGCGTTTGTTATAGCGCGACTGTGGAAATTAAGTGTATTGCAAAGTTGTATTCAGAAAGAATAAACCAGTTTTACTTAAGAAAGAAATTATACGGAAAATTAACTAACGACCAGAGACGTAACAAATTGGTGTCAGAGAGTGGGACAAACAAGAAAGAAAAAAAATGGAAACAAGAAGCAGCAAATCAAACTATAGCTTAGCAGATTTGATGGCAGCAGTACAAGAGCAGCAAAAG
>NW_013674107.1:26543-27359 GCF_000517525.1 Limulus polyphemus
GATCCAGTACGAAGGAAGCCACAGGAATTCGATGGGAAGGCACCATGAGAAGCATATAGAGCACAATTTGAGCTACTGACAGAAATGAATGGATGGACAGAGTAGCAGAAAGCAGTATATCTGGCAATGAGCTTGAAGGGACAACTGCTGGAAATACTTGGACAGTTGTCGGTAGACGACAGGCACAACTATACAGCACTGGTAGTGGCTCTAGAACTCAGGTATAGAACCCAAAATCAGTCTGAAGTCAAAGTGACTGAAGGAGTTGATGATGGTGAAATAGAACCAGGTATACATATTAAATCAGAGCATGAAGCCACTGGATACACTCCAGGAAAGTTAATATTTGGTCGAGAACTTCGGTTGCCAGTGGATCTGTTAACAGGACGCCCACCTTATGAAGAGTTGCTGGAAAATGTGTCAAGAGTTTGTGAAAGTTTTATCAGAAAGGATGGATGATATTCACCATCAAGTGCATTCAAACTTTAAAACGTCTGCTGATTCCATGAAGCTATGTTATGATAAGAAGTCTACTGAAGTCAGTTTTGTACCAGGAGACAAGGTGTGGTTGTATAATCCCAGGAAGGCCCATATGACATAGTGGATCCTCTCTCAGACGTGAATTTCCGAATAAAATGTGGTTGGCGAGGTAAGCCAAAGGTGGTGCATGCCAACAGGCTTTGGCATTACCACGGTCCAGGACATTTTAGTTGGGACGAAGTGAACATCAGAACAAATGACGCTGCTGAAGACGTATCACCTGAAAAAGCCAACTGTCAAAGAAGAAACTCTACTCAGTTTTAAGAAAGGAAACAG
>NW_013674107.1:28281-30528 GCF_000517525.1 Limulus polyphemus
CTGACGCAACAATATGTTGAAATGACAGAAGAAGCTATGTTAAATTGCATAGACGGACCTATCAGAATTTGTGATTCTAACTCAGGTATGTATTCAGTACCTATAGTAACTTGTAATTATGTGATATTCACAGGAATTAAGAATAGAATATCTGAACTATGTGAGAAGAGAATAATCATTCCTAAACCATTCTATTTTTATAAAACTAGAACTCCAGGAATTTGGTTATTTAACGTTAAAGATGAACTTACTTTATCAGTTGTATGTCCAAAGTCAAACGTACATCAGTTTGATTATCATACTAGAGAATTTAAGTTAAAGAATAGTGGTTATCTAAAATTAGCCAGAAATTGTTCAGCTCATGGTCAAGGTATAACCTTACCATCAAACTTTAGAAGTGAAACTAAATATATAAGGACTAGACTAACTATAAGAATTACAATAATTACTAACGAAAAAGGAATTACAGTTAATTCAAAGTATAGATATAGAGACAGATATTAAAAGATTAAAAGATATACTAGAGGACACTAAACATTTACCCCTTAGGAAGTCAGGGTTAAGTCTTAAGGATTTTCAACAGCATGTAGACCAATTATGTGCTACAGCTGGAAAACAGAAGTTAGATAATTGGAGATTATCTAACTCGATGATGATAACCTTATGCTTAGTAGTGGTACTAGTAAGCATAATGTTGTATATCAAAAGAGATAAATGGGCTTTAGTAAAGTTAATGGCATTAGATGGGCTATGTAAAACTAGAAAGAAGAAAAGAACAAGAACAAGCAATAATGAAATGTCTGAATATTCAGAAGCTACTGAAACAGTAGAACTGAATGAGTAGGCCCCATCTATTCAGGATATAGCTTGATTATTTAGATGATTCCAAAATTATCTAGATATAACCAATTGATGAGGTTAGTTGATTTCTAAAAAATGATATTAGTCAAAATTATTAGGCATAGAAAGTTCGAGAAAAGACAAAAATAGACAATAACTGGAAATAAGAAAAGTTCAAGAAAGCACAGAAATAATAGACAGTGACCAGAAGTAAGAGATGAATGTAGCTTATGACCAGTAGACGAAAATAGACAGTTAGACAGTACAACGAGTCCAGAAATAAACTGAACACAAGGACAGGAACTTCTATCAACAGATGTCAAGTATTAAGAGTGTGTAGTGAATTGAAGTGTTGTGAACAGAGTGATTGAAGTGATTTGAATAACAAGTGAAAACGAGTAGCCAGATGTACTAGAAGAACGGGTGTGTGACTATGATGAACAAAAGAACGAGTGAAGTGACTGTATAAGATCTCACTGGGACAAATAATAACATTGTGCTTATAATAATCATAGGAAACAAAGACAAAGAGCTGCCATTGTAGAGGTGGAAGGTTTTCGGATCAGTGGGCTGTACCTGATAAAAGAATTAGCTGTGAGAGACTGCCGATCAGGTTGGACCGACATTTACTGCTTCAGGCCCCCATACCCGGAAGATCGCTTGAGCAACGAGGACAAGAGACACGTCCTATGGTGTACTGTATATCTCCATGGTCTCCGTTGGACTGATGGTGATCACACTATGCTGGACTTCCTATGGATTCGCCAGGGGATAAGACAGGATTATGTTAAGCTGTACACCAAAGGTAGGGAGAAGGCACAGCTGTTGCAACGACACTTAGGCTTGCCATGCCAAGACATGGAAGAATATGGGTGTCCCCTACTGATGTCTGGATTGCAGCAAGCAGATTACTTGCAGTTACCATCGTTACCCACATGAACATTGTTCATATTGGAAAGTGTGCACGTTGTACGAATGGGTAGTTACAAGCAATCAGGATGTGTTCCAGGACTTTCGAAACGAGTTTTAAAATAAAATTAAAATACTGTATTCCTTGTTATATGTAGTGTTTTTAAATTGATAGTTATGCTTAAAGTTTTATATGTTTTACCTATATAATCTCTTATGTATAATCATATATATGCATGAATATATTTTAATAATGTAAGCATTGGCTGATAAAGAGAGATGGAGATAGTGAGTTGGATGATGAATTTTGTTACAAGTAACAAAATGTTTCTAAGAAGGGAGGGATGAAGCAACTTGAAATTTTCGAGGAAATTTTACAAATTGCTTCAAGAGTTTTTTTTTTTAGTATTTGAAAGTACTTAGAATAAAAGCTTAAGGGTTTTTAATATAAGCAAGTAGTCAAGGATAGACATAAAAAGAAAAAGAGGCGACAAGAGG
>NW_013674108.1:0-2436 GCF_000517525.1 Limulus polyphemus
GGCTAATGTGTCTATAACTGGATGTACTCAGTACATATGGCTAATGTGTCTATAACTGGATGTACTCAGTACATATGACTAATGTGTCTATAACTGGATGTACTCAGTACATATGACTAATGTGTCTATAACTGGATGTACTCAGTACATATGGTTAATGTGTCTATAACTTGATGTACTGAGTACATATGACTAATGTGTCTATAACTGGATGTACTCAGTACATATGTCTAATGTGTCTAATTGCATGTACTCCGTACATATGGCTAATGTGTATATAACTGGATGTACTCAGTACGTGTGTCTAATGTGTGTATAATGGAAGCTTTATTTTTCATGAAAAACTTTTATTCCTGTTGTTGACTTTATATTTATTATTAGTTGGTAAATAAACATTATTAATAGTTTATTTCATTACTAAAACTATAATCCAAGGTTGTGTCTGTATGGGTTTTTTTTTTAAGGAAAAAGTTCAAGACTCGTTCAGGAGACACTGTAAAGTTGTCAGAATTGTTAGATGAAGGATTACAACGATCACTCCAGAAGTTAAAGGAAAAGGAGAGGGATAAGGTAAAAAAATAACTTGATTGAGACTCCTTGTATCGTTTAACCCTGGTCAAAATGTTTAAAAAGATTTTATAAATTAGTTAAAGGGAACAAGCATCACATTCCTAAATTTGAAATGAGAAAGGGAAAAGTTAAGAACTTACCCACAGATAAAAACATCAAGTGAAGAAAAAAATGAATGAACCGACAATTATTTTGAAGCATTTATAATGTAACACAGCAAAACACTAAAACAAATAGGTTATAGAAAACGAAACAGTTGTAACGTTTGGAGAAAAGAAAAACCTTGGCATATTAGTTGTCTTGTTAACTATTTTCACATAGAGAAGTAACAATACACTACAAGTTTATACTGTATAGTTTATTAACTGTTCACACTGGTTTCACAGTATTAACTTGTATAGAGATAAGCATTAGTTTTAAGGTATTGTTACTACGAGTTTGTTTACTTGTTTTTGTCTCCAATGTGTGTGTATATACACAAGGTAGGGTTGGAACCCTAAAGTGTAAATGAGCAGTGTTACAACGGTCTTGTTTTAAATATCAGGTTTTAACACCAGAGGAACTAAAGACTGCCCAAGAAGCTGTAGCTTACGGCTGCATCAAGTACAGTGACTTGTCACACAACCGAAACCATGATTATGTATTCTCTTTTGATAGGGTAAGTTTCAAAGATTTTGGACTCTCTGAGTACTAATATTACTTTACCTGTGTATAATGTAGGCTCTGTATTACTTTACCTGTGTATAATGTAGGCTCTGTATTACTTTACCTGTGTATAATGTAGGCTCTGTATTACTTTACCTGTGTATAATGTAGGCTCTGTGTTACTTTACCTGTGTATAATGTAGGCTCTGTGTTACTTTACCTGTGTATAATGTAGGCTCTGTATTACTTTACCTGTGTACAATGTAGGCTCTGTATTACTTTACCTGTGTACAATGTAGGCTCTGTATTACTTTACCTGTGTATAATGTAGGCTCTGTATTACTTTACCTGTGTACAATGTAGGCTCTGTATTACTTTACCTGTATATAATGTAGGCTCTGTATTACTCTAGCTGTGTATAATGTAGGCTCTGTATTACTTTACCTGTATATAATGTAGGCTCTGTATTACTTTACCTGTGTATAAAGTAGCCTCTGTATTACTTTACCTGTGTGTAATGTAGCCTCTGTATTACTTTACCTGTGTATAATGTAGGCTCTGTATTACTTTACGTGTGTATAATGTAGGCTCTGTATTACTTTACCTGTATATAATGTAGGCTCTGTATTACTTTACCTGTGTATAATGTAGGCTCTGTGTTACTTTACCTGTGTATAATGTAGGCTCTGTGTTACTTTACCTGTGTACAATGTAGGCTCTGTATTACTTTACCTGTGTATAATGTAGGCTCTGTATTACTTTACCTGTGTACAATGTAGGCTCTGTATTACTCTAGCTGTGTGTATAATGTAGGCTCTGTATTACTTTACCTGTATATAATGTAGGCTCTGTATTACTTTACCTGTGTATAAAGTAGCCTCTGTATTACTTTACCTGTGTGTAATGTAGCCTCTGTATTACTTTACCTGTGTGTAATGTAGCCTCTGTATTACTTTACCTGTGTATAAAGTAGCCTCTGTATTACTTTACCTGTGTATAATGTAGCCTCTGTATTACTTTACCTGTGTGTAATGTAGCCTCTGTATTACTTTACCTGTGTATAAAGTAGCCTCTGTATTACTTTACCTGTGTATAATGTAGCCTCTGTATTACTTTACCTGTGTATAATGTAGGCTCTGTATTACTTTACCTGTGTGTAATGTAGCCTCTGTATTACTTTACCTGTATATAATTTAGGCTCTGTATTACTCTAGCTGTGTA
>NW_013674108.1:2667-6074 GCF_000517525.1 Limulus polyphemus
TATAATGTAGCCTCTGTATTACTTTACCTGTGTGTAATGTAGCCTCTGTATTACTTTACCTGTGTGTAATGTAGCCTCTGTATTACTTTACCTGTGTGTAATGTAGCCTCTGTATTACTTGACCTGTGTACAATGTAGGCTCTGTATTACTTTACCTGTATATAATGTAAGCTCACTATTACTCTAGCTGTGTATAATGTAGCCTCTGTATTACTTTACCTGTGTGTAATGTAGCCTCTGTATTACTTTACCTGTGTGTAATGTAGCCTTTGTATTACTTTACCTGTATATAATGTAAGCCCACTATTACTTTACCTGTGTATAATGTAGGCTCTGTATTACTTTACCTGTGTAAAACAATTCAAAACTGACAGGAAACTGGTTCTGGTAACCAATAAAATCAGTTCAAGAACTATAGAGGCTACTAACCTCAGCTGACACCAAAGAAAATTATAATTTTTGAAGTATTCTGTAGCCAATTAAAAATCAGATTGCCGGTGCAGATTTTGTACAAATTCAAAGAGAAAACTTGTAATATCAAAAATAATGTTATTGTTGGGCAAACTTTTCTTAATAATGAAGTTGTCCAAATAGATTAGGCAAGGTTTAAAATCATACAATTCAAAATTTGCTTGCATTCTTGATAAGCCAAATGTAAAATTGATTTGCTCAGATAATAATTGTACTGCAAGCAGAATAAAAATAAAAGAATTCTCATGAAACTAGACATAATATTTGGAATAAAAATGTAAGTCGAGAAACCTGGTATATTAATGATGATAGTGTTTGGAGTTTTTTCTCATAACCTAGATTTGTTAAGCCAAATATTATGTGTAGTGATGCTTTTTATCACAAAAACATTAAATTTTTTGTCTGTTTTCAACACAGAGTTCAGGACATTTTGTAAAACTTGCGCTGAAGTTGCAAAAACATGATAAATTCTCAAAAGTTTTGTATCAGTCTTTTTGAATATTAATTTTATCCCTATTTCTCACTACTTTCAATTGCGGATGCAATGTGGTTTCGGTTTTGTTTTTAAAGTAAACTAGCTTACATAAACTTATAATGTGTAGATTTTTTAACATGTTTTCAGATGCTGGATGACCGAGGAAACACAGCTGCTTATCTACTGTATGCTCTCACGAGAATGAAGTAAGTTCTAATAACTATTAAACCTTCTCTTTAGGAACACCATAACCCAGTTGTCAGGTACGTCCTCTATAAACATAATATCCCACTTGTACGTGAATATACTGATACAGATTCCATCTTTTTGTTATGTACATTACACTAGAAATGTAATGAGGTTTGTATATTGTGTCAGTCAACGTAAGAGACTTACCAGTAAATATATAGTTTGACGTGTATTTGAATTGTGAGTATAATGATGAGGCATGGCAGTGAGAAGATAGATTGGTTACCATAAGTGTAAAAAGTACATTTCTTGTGAGTATAATGATGAGGCATGGCAGTGAGAAGATAGATTGGTTACCATAAGTGTAAAAAGTACATTTCTTGTGAGTATAATGATGAGGCATGGCAGTGAGAAGATAGATTGGTTACCATAAGTGTAAAAAGTACATTTTACCAAACTAGCAAGGTAACATGATCATAAAAAAATCAAGTACAATAAACCAAAACTAGTTTGGAAAGTTGTTGATCATCTGTCTTCTAAATCAAATACAAAATTAAGATGAAACACGTTGTTTTCTGGTGTTTTTTTTGTTGTCTTTATTGAGGCAAGTGTTATCCAACGTTCCTGTGCGCATAAGCTAGTCTTGGTGCAGTATGATTCAGATTAAACATGCCCCAGTGTGAGTTTGCAGTATGTTTCTAGTTGAACATAAAAACATCATATAAAAAACACATTTCAGTAATTGTAAGGATGATAAGGTGCAGTAAAAGGGATACCAGACTTGTAGTAGAGTCCTCAAATCACGAGTCCCTGGCTTACACCTGTCGAGTGGTGCAGTAAAAGTGATGCCAGACTTGTAGTAGAGTCCTCAAATTATTACTAGTCCCTGACTTACACCTGTCGAGTGGTGCAGTAAAAGTGATACCAGACTTGTAGTAGAGTCCTCAAATCATGAGTCCCTGACTTACACCTGTCGAGTGGTGCAGTAAAAGTGATACCAGACTTGTAGTAGAGTCCTCAAATCATGAGTCCCTGACTTACACCTGTCGACTGGTGCAATAAAAGTGATACCAGACTTGTAGTAGAGTTCTCAAATCATGAGTCCCTGACTTACACCTGTCGAGTGATCCTGGGGACCATTTCCATTTTAATTGCTTTGGGTTGTTTGGGCATTAGAAAAATCCAAACACCAGAAGGCTAAAATGTTTCAATAAATATTATGCTATATTTCAATCATATGTAGATAGTAAATATTAAAACATTCTGTCTGGGTAATGCAGGAGCTGTAGGGATTAGAAAATAAACTTGACAAGTTTATTTTCTAATCCCTACAGCTCCTGCATTACCCAGACAGAATGTTTTAATATTTACTATCTCCATATGTTAGTTATAGTTATAAATTATAACTATAACTAACATATGGAGATAGTAAATATTAAAACATTCTGTCTGGGTAATGCAGGAGCTGTAGGGATTAGAAAATAAACTTGATTATAACTATAACTAACATATGTAGATAGTAAATATTAAAACATTCTGTCTGGGTAATGCAGGAGCTGTAGGGATTAGAAAATAAACTTGATTTTACTTATAACTATAGCTTTAATAATAATAAATACATCTGCTTACAAACCTGTCAAATCAACTAATGTAAAACATGGCTCTGTGCCTAACTTACTTGTAAGGATGGATTCACGAAAAGTATTTGCTAAAATTAAGTGTCGTCCTCTCACCAAATTTACACAATACTCTACTGGTTGAGTAACTTTTAAAGCCATCTACTACAATTATAAGCAGCTGTAAATGTGTAGGAAAAATAGATGCAAGATGTCTGTTTTTATGCAATGCCTGAAGGTACAATTATTTTTATTGCCAAGAAGCAACATGTTGATGCCAGAAAGAAAGCAAATCTTTCCAAAGTAGAATTTGGTGTGTAAAATAAAATTACAATTACCTCCTAGTCACGAAATGTGTGACTTGAGTACTACTGAGTCTAACTGAAGTAGAATTTGGTGTGTAAAATAAAATTACAATTACCTCTGAGTCACGAAATGTGTGACTTGAGTACTACGAGTCTGACTGAATTTCCAAAGGTAGAATTAGGTGTGTAAAATAAAATTACAGTTACCTCCTAGTCACGAAATGTGTGACTTGAGTACTACGAGTCTGACTGAATTTCCAAAGGTAGAATTAGGTGTGTAAAATAAAATTACAGATACCTCCTAGTCACGAAATGTGTGACTTGAGTACTACGAGTCTGACTGAATTTCCA
>NW_013674108.1:6812-8264 GCF_000517525.1 Limulus polyphemus
CTGTAAATGTGTAGGAAAAATAGATGCAAGATGTCTGTTTTTATGCAATGCCTGAAGGTACAATTATTTTTATTGCCAAGAAGCAACATGTTGATGCCAGAAAGAAAGCAAATTTCCAAAGGTAGAATTTGGTGTGTAAAATAAAATTACAATTACCTCCTAGTCACGAAATGTGTGACTTGAGTACTACTAGTCTAACTGAATTTCCAAAGGTAGAATTTGGTGTGTAAAATAAAATTACAGTTACCTCCTAGTCACGAAATGTGTGACTTGAGTACTACGAGTCTAACTGAAGAAAAATTTCATGTACAACATTTTGTACAAACTTCTTTCTGTCCCTACAGCTAACTTATGTGTTTAGCGAGTTTTAGGCTTAGAGTACACCTGAAAATAGCTATTTACCAAAATCTTTGCACTTGGTGCCAGGTTAATTAACAGTATGAGCTTTATTTCTAGTCAGTGATCGATAATATTTAGGGTAATTTCTATTTTTATTCAGGGGTATATCCATTATTTAATATACTTTGAAATCTTACATTTTCCTACTTGAAAATGTTTTAGATGCTCAGAAAATCTAAATACGTAAAAGACAATTGTAGTTGGAAATTTCTTCTGGGTCTTATATATTATTTTTTTTCTTAGGTCAATAGCTCGAACGGCCAATGTTGATCCTAAAGTCTTGCAGACTGCCGTTAAGGAGACTAAAATACACCTAGATCATCCTAAAGAGTGGAAACTAGCAAAGGCTATACTGAGGTTTCCAGAAGTGATATGCGAGATTCTGGAGGATCTTTGTCTTCACACACTTTGTGACTACCTGTACGAGTTAGCAACGACATTCACAGAGTTCTACGATAGCTGCTACTGTGTAGAAAAGGACAGGCAAACGGGTGAGTCTCGATAATGTGTTTTATCGTTAGTCTTACATGTAGTGAGAAACAGAATAAAAACCGCTTGTGTGACTTTTTGTTATAGTAACTTATTTTTGTTTCAACAGGTGAAATCAAGAAGGTAAATCTGAGCAGACTGCTATTGTGTGAAGCTACAGCTGCTGTTCTCACTAAAGGGTTCCATATTTTAGGAATCCGAACCGTAGAAAAAATGTAACAAGTGTTGATTTTCAAGTATTTGTTTTTCAGGATCCAATTTTTGATAAAATGGCCTCTTTAAGCTAAGGTCAAATAACTCTGGTATTGTTAGGTGTGTGTGATAAAACTGGCAGAAAACACAAACATTTTCTAACATTAATATAGTAAGTAGACCATAACCTATGTATTAATCTTTATTCTTCTGGGACCATAACCTAACATTGTGATACATCAATTGTTAAATGCAGAAGGAAAATCTTGAACTAAGATACATAATTAATGAAAGAAATGTACTTTTCTCTGTGTTGTCATGATCAATAAATTATGTGAAAACAAAAATGTATTAAAACAGCTACAAAGGAGG
>NW_013674108.1:8879-10884 GCF_000517525.1 Limulus polyphemus
AGTCTGTTGGTGAACAAGTCACACATTATCAACATCCAGAATATTCTAGTCTCTTGGTGAACAAGTCACACATTACCAACATCCAGAATATTCTAGTCTGTTGGTGAACAAGTCACACATTATCAACATCCAGAATATTCTAGTCTCTTGGTGAACAAGTCACACATTACCAACATCCAGAATATTCTAGTCTGTTGGTGAACAAGTCACACATTATCAACATCCAGAATATTCTAGTCTCTTGATGAACAAGTCACACATTATCAACATCCAGAATATTCTAGTCTCTTGGTGAACAAGTCACACGTTACCAACATACAGAATATTCTAGTCTCTTGGTGAACAAGTTGCACATTACCAACATCCAGAATATTCTAGTCTCTTGGTGAACAAGTCGCACATTACCAACATCCAGAATATTCTAGTCTCTTGATGAACAAGTCACACATTACCAATATCCAGAATATTCTAGTCTCTTGATGAACAAGTCGCACATTACCAACATCCAGAATATTCTAGTCTCTTGATGAACAAGTCGCACATTACCAACATCCAAACAAGTACATTCATACTATATCTTAAAAACATGTAATAACTGCACCACACCATACAAACAGGCACGGTGAGACAATAAGTCTACTTAGAAATCTTTCAGACCTGATCATTTGTACACAGTATTTCTTATGGTTATTATCTCATTCCTACATTAGCCTTGAAGTTTCAGATAACAGATGTGTTTTTTTCTGTACATGTGGATGGACAGTGCAGTGTCAGAATATTTATCACAAAACTGAACTTCTAGAATACTTGTGTGATGTGAAACATTCTTTGTACCTTGGATTTACAAGACACTCTTCTCTAAATTTGCACCCATTTTTGTACTGATTCGCTATGTTTTTTTTAACACTTAAATGCACCCTGAAGTGTGCAACTTTTCCTTCACCATTAATACCACTCCTTACACCAACTTTTCATATTTTCACTATCATTAATTATGCATGGTAAATTAAAATACACATTCAGTACCATAGATCTTTTATAAAAAACTGCTTAATTAGGCATTAATTAATAATTTCTAGTGTAGATTGTGTAAAACCCAACAAACATATGAAATCAAAACAATATTTTAAACTATGCAATTTTACTTGTTTGTATGGTGTGGTGCAGTTATTACATGTTTTTAAGATGTACTGTGAATGCACCTGTTTGTATGGTGTGGTGCAGTTATTACATGTTTTTAAGATGTACTGTGAATGCATTAATGTGCATGAACTTTTGTAAACTGATATTTCCAAATAATCCTAGTTTGAGTTTTGGAAAAGTTCTAGAATGTTTTTAAATGAAAAGTGTATGAACCTACCTAAGGCTGGCAAAGTCCAAAAAACAATTTTAAATAAACTTATACAGCTGATTTTTTCTTTAACTTTATTCACTTTTATTGAAAACTGATTATCACCCAATACAACAAGTATAATCCAATTAGTTTATAAACACAGGAAGATGTTCAGAACATTAAAGGTGTGTAAAGAACCATATATAACAAGTCACACTAGAAGTCCTGTTCAGTGATGCTTTAAAGAGGAGTGAAGAACCTGATTATCTGTAACAAGTCACACTAGAAGACCTGTTCGGTGATGCTTTAAAGTAGAGTGAAAAACCGATTATCTGTAACAAGTCACACTAGAAGTCCTGTTCAGTGATGCTTTAAACAGGAGTGAAGAACCAATTATCTGTAACAAGTCACACTAGAAGTCCTGTTCAGTGATACTTTAAAGAGGAATGCATAACCGATTATTTTAACAAGTCACACTAGAAGTCCTGTTCAGTGATGCTTTAAAGAGGAGTGAAGAACCGATTATCTGTAACAAGTCACACTAGAAGACCTGTTCAGTGATGCTTTAAAGAGCAGTGAAGAACCGATTATCTGTAACAAGTCACACTAGAAGTCCTGTTCAGTGATGCTTTAAAGAGGAGTGAAGAACTGATTATCTGTAACAAGTCACAC
>NW_013674108.1:11884-12373 GCF_000517525.1 Limulus polyphemus
AAGTCACACTAGAAGTCCTGTTCATTGATGCTTTAAAGAGGAGTGAAGAACTGATTATCTGTAACAAGTCACACTAGAAGTCCTGTTCAGTGATGCTTTAAAGAGCAGTGAAGAGCCGATTATCTGTAACAAGTCACGCTAGAAGTCCTGTTCATTGATGCTTTAAAGAGGAGTGAAGAACCGATTATCTGTAACAAGTCACACTAGAAGACCTGTTTAGTGATGCTTTAAAGTAGAGTGGAGAACCGATTATCTGTAACAAGTCACACTAGAAGACCTGTTCAATGATGCTTTAAATAGGAGTGAAGAACCGATTATCTGTAACAAGTCACACTAGAAGTCCTGTTCATTGATGTTTTAAAGAGGAGTGAAGAACCGATTATCTGTAACAAGTCACACTAGAAGACCTGTTTAGTGATGCTTTAAAGTAGAGTGAAGAACCGATTATCTGTAAAAAGTCACACTAGAAGTCCTGTTCAGTGTTGCTTT
>NW_013674108.1:13373-20760 GCF_000517525.1 Limulus polyphemus
AAGTAGAGTGAAGAACCGATTATCTGTAAAAAGTCACACTAGAAGTCCTGTTCAGTGTTGCTTTAAAGAGGAGTGAAGAACCGATTATCTGTAACAAGTCACACTAGAAGTCCTGTTCAGTGATGCTTTAAAGTAGAGTGAAGAACCGATTATCTGTAACAAGTCACACTAGAAGACCTGTTCAGTGATGCTTTAAAGAGGAGTGAAGAACCGATTATCTGTAACAAGTCACACTAGAAGTCCTGTTCAGTGATGCTTTAAAGTAGAGTGAAGAACTGATTATCTGTAACAAGTCACACTAGAAGACCTGTTCAGTGATGCTTTAAAGTAGAGTGAAGAACCGATTATCTGTAACAAGTCACACTAGAAGACCTGTTCAGTGATGCTTTAAAGTAGAGTGAAGAACCGATTATCTGTAACAAGTCACACTAGAAGTCCTGTTCAGTGATGCTTTAAAGAGAGTGAAGAATCAACCAGTTACCTGTAAGAAGACACACTAGAAATCCTTTTACAAAGATTACTTACACTGGCTGAAACTTTGTTTAAAACTTATTTTTCTATCATACAAATCCAATCACAATTTTAAAGTAAAGATACAGAATCCTAAGTGGAAACTTACTGTCAGCACTTAGTTAGAAGTTTGTGGTGTACAATTGCAACTATGTAAATGTATTAAATATATTTCGGTTGTCCTTAGTGAAAGTGCTTATAATAATGTAGGTAAGTTGTCTTATTAATGTGTAGTAGCTGGTCTTAATTAATTCTGTAGTTTTTACACATTCCTTTATTTCTAAATTATCTTCAATAGTGTTTTTAATTACCTGAAAATCATACACCAACAACTTGAATGGTACTATTCCTTATAAAATAACTTAACCGAAAGAAACAAGGTCAACATAAAAGACGAACTAAATGTTTTTACCCGAACTAGATGAGGGAAGCACTAGAACGTGTCTGATATTTCTCAGCTCGTATTAAATGGGAAGCAAAAATAACGATTACAAAATGTCAAATGTGGGAGAGGCTGTCACATGGCCCTCAAGCTCTTGACTAACTTTTCCATCGTTCTGTCTTGTTGTGTAATACCCTCTTGCTTCTGGAACTTTCAATGAAGTATGAAGAAACTTGATACCAGTTCTAAATTCCAGCTCTTTGCAGTTCCAGTAACTGATGCTGAAGCCTCTCCTCCTTAGCTCTTCGCTGGTGAGCAAGCTGCAAACAATCATTTAAATAATCACAATTATCAAGTTAATAAAGAGGTTGATATTTCAATAAGAATGTTTGAACCATCTGAAAACTTACCAGATGTAAAACACCTTATACTTGAACTTACAGTGGTAACTTACCTGATACATACTGGAACTTACAGTGGTAACTTACCAGATGTAAAACACCTTATACTTACTTGAACTTACAGTGGTAACTTACCAGATACATACTGGAATTTACAGTGGTAACTTACCAGATGTAAAACACCTGATACTTACTTGAACTTACAGTGGTAACTTACCTTATACTTACTTGAACTTACAGTGGTAACTTACCAGATGTAAAACACCTGATACTTACTTGAACTTACAGTGGTAACTTACCTTATACTTACTTGAACTTACAGTGGTAACTTACCTGATACTTACTTGAACTTACAGTGGTAACTTAGCTGATACTTACTTGAACTTACAGTGGTAACTTAGCTGATACTTACTTGAACTTACAGTGGTAACTTACCTGATACTTACTTGAACTTACAGTAGTAAGTTACCAGACGTAAAACACCTGATACTTACTTGAACTTACAGTGGTTTGAACTACTGCAGTAGCTTTGTTGCCAACTACTTGATTATAGGTTTGAATATTTCTTGATCTCAATTCTGTAACTTGACAGGATGGTGCGTGTCATCATTAAAACTTCTATACTTAAAACCAATTAATATTGGAATCTTCAACAAAAAGTGATAATAAATGGATTTTTATCCTTACAAGGAAACTGGTATCGCTCAAGCTATGCCAGGTGCTATCTTTAATAAGCAAGGAAGTGAAAAATGAAACTTGTAACATTCTAGAAAGTAATAGCTAGCAGTCACGGGATCTAGCCAATGTTAAGTGTATCATATTTGTTGAAAACTACAACATAATATCTGTTTACAAAAACAAACATAAGGTCTATTACTATACTACATCACCCACATTTCTTGCTTTACCTAAGATATGAGAAGAGCTATTAACACAATTAATTTATCACAGTTTCACTATAAAACTACATTAATAAAAAACAATCTTGTTAATTCTTTGTTGTTTTGAATAACTGGAGAACATATACATCCTGTAGAGTAAGTTAGTGTAATCTAATACACATGAAACAATATAAAATAAAGAATTTATTTGGTAAATAAGCTAAACCTTCAATAGTAGTTATCTTTAATATATCTTATATATATATATATATATATATATATATCTTTAATATATCTTATATATATGTATTATATCTTTAACATAATCCAATTACCCAGATGTTGTCATACATAACTCGGAGAAGAAATAATAGTAATACAGAAAAGATGTTAACAAACAACAAAACTCTCAGAGTCATAAGTAAGCAAATGCAGAAAGAAATCTACTAACACAAACAGAAGGATTACAGCATGGTTTGTTTAGTTTTAATGTCTACACAAACAGAAGGATTACAGCATGGTTTGTTTAGTTATAATGTCTACACAAACAGAAGGATTACAGCATGGTTTGTTTGGTTATAATGTCTACACAAACAGAAGGATTACAGCATGGTTTGTTTGGTTATAATGTCTACACAAACAGAAGGATTACAGCATGGTTTGTTTAGTTATAATGTCTACACAAACAGAAAGATTACAGCATGGTTTGTTTAGTTATAATGTCTACACAAACAGAAGGATTACAGCATGGTTTGTTTAGTTATAATGTCTACACAAACAGAAGGATTACAGCATGGTTTGTTTAGTTATAATGTCTACACAAACAGAAAGATTACAGCACGGTTTGTTTAGTTATAATGTCTACACAAACAGAAGGATTACAACATCATTTGTCTAGTTAAAATGTCTAAACAAACAGAATAGAAGTTAGAATAAGAGTAACTGAAAATTAAATATTTTATGAATGAATTGTGGTAACTTACTATTTTTATTTCTGTAAATTTTTTAAGAAAGTCTTCTGTTGAAAGTGCCCCTATAGAAAAGACATTGTGTTATTTAAAACGTTACTTTCAATATATATCGGAGCATTAACAAAACAACTTTTTGGTCAGTTTTAAACTGATTTCTTGTACAAAGTTTTAATGGTTATTTCAAACTCATTGCCAGAAAGAAAAAAACATAGCTTTTTCATAAAATTACTAGATTTAAATAAAGCTTCTATTGTTATATTTAAACAAATCTTAAACTGAGGAGAAATTCATAGTAAAAAAACAACAACAAATAACTGATATAATCAGGTTTGTATTTGAAGTGTTTCACAACTTTCGTGGATAGAAACAAAAGACACTGAAGCTACATGAAGTATTTCCTAAAACGTGGCCTAAATCTTTCTTCAAATAGTCAATAAAATGAATCTGGTACCAGATTCTCTATACATTTCCTACATGATAACGAAGATTTGAAGATGAGAATTTGTATTTAGTATGAAACACCCAAACACACTTAGATATATTTGAATTGTATGTAAACAAAGGTTTTTACAACCAGAAAATTCAAATGAAGAAGTTCTGAAGAAAATAACAGTTTATCTCCTAAGGAAATAATATGACATTTAAGGTAGTAAGAACATGACATATAATGTAAATATTGTCTAAACCCTCCTGTGGATGGTGTTATTTATAGTTTATAAAGTAAGAACATGACATATAATGTAGATATTGTCTAAACCCTCCTGTGGATGGTGTTAATTATTGTTTATAAAGTAAGAACATGACATATAATGTAGATATTGTTTAAACCCTCCTGTTAATTATAGTTTATAAAATAAGAACATGATATATAATGTGGATATTGTCTAAACCCTCCTGTGGATGGTGTTAATTATAGTTTATAAAATAAGAACATGACATATAATGTGGATATTGTCTAAACCCTCCTGTGGATGGTGTTAATTATAGTTTATAAAATAAGAACATGACATATAATGTAAATATTGTCTAAACCCTCCTGTGGATGGTGTTAATTATAAAGTAAGAACATGACATCTAATGTAGATATTGTCTAAACCCTCCTGTACATAGAGTTAATTGTATCTTGTAGATCATGAAAAACCTTGTGTGCTAAAATGGTTATAAAGAAACTACTCTTATCGTACACTGTAAAAAACAAAATAAGAAAAAAACAACAGAACATTTTTATTTAATGAAATAACAATTTGTTGAAACAAAATAGCATTGCTAGTTAACTCACTTCCAGTTAATACATAAAAATAAGTATTACTCTCACTCAGGATGTATCAAATATTCAAGAGAACCAGGATAGTAGCTTACTTTTCAACTTATATGTAGGATAACCTTCAATGTTGTGCAACATGTAT
This sequence comes from Limulus polyphemus, assembly GCF_000517525.1. Taxonomy (NCBI): domain Eukaryota; kingdom Metazoa; phylum Arthropoda; class Merostomata; order Xiphosura; family Limulidae; genus Limulus; species Limulus polyphemus. Next base: position 17,925 of record NW_013674108.1, read on the forward strand.
TTTTAGATATCATCATAATATGCAAACATGGCTTTCTTGAGGCAATTTGAGTTATACAATACTTTCAAGTTGAATGAATCGTGCAATCTTTTCTGTAAAGTTCTTATTCAGCACCGTGCACTGGTAGCCGAGAACCTACGCGGTGATGTGCATGTTTATCGGGTAGCAATAGAACATCATAAATCAAAGTCTTTCCAGAATTGTGTCAGTTTGAACATTCTTTGCAGCATTTTGATATTTACTGTAGATTAAAACTCTGTGTCAATATTTTTTTTTGTTTAATTGTATAAAAAGTTCTACTTTATGTACGAAAACATTCCCAGATAATCCTGTCCTACCGGATAAAAATATCTCTGCCACCTTATCCGATTCTTCTTCTGCCTGTAGTGTTGCGACTCCTAAACGCACCTGAAGTGTTGAAGGAGTATAAGCATCGGCAAATAGATCAAACATCTGACTAGCATCGTCAAACTCCTTCCGAAGACTCTGGAACTCTTCTACCTATAAAATGTCCAACTACTGCTTGTTTATAAATATATGAAATGTAAAGACAGTAGCACTTTGTTTCATCTGCCTTTCTTGTTTTTAGATCATATGATGATAAGCACCCAATATGTAAATTATATATAAAAATTTGTTTTTCTTATCAAAATGTTTTCTCTTATATATATCTATATATGTATGTTACAATTACTCTGAAAACTTGGGTATAACTTTAGAATGATGTTTACACAGTCAAACTTACTATCACCTTTTTTAACCTGATGCATTACATACGGGTAGAACTTAACACAGTAAACCCAGACTTTAACCTAATGCATTACATACGGGTAGAACTTAACACAGTAAACCCAGACTTTAACCTAATACATTACATATGGGTAGAACTAAACACAGTAAACCCAGACTTTAACCTAATACATTACATACAGGAAGAACTAAACACAGTAAACCCAGACTTTAACCTAATGCATTACATACAGGTAGAACTAAACACAGTAAACCCAGACTTTAACCTAAGGCATTACATACAGGTAGAACTAAACACAGTACACTCAGACTTTAACCTAATGAAAGTCTGGGTTTACTGTGTTTAGTTCTACCTGTATGTAATGCATTAGGTTAAAGTCTGAGTTTACTGTGTTTAGTTCTACCTGTATGTAATGAACTCAAGGCATTACATACAGGTAGAACTAAACACAGTAAACCCAGACTGTAACCTAATGCATTACATACAGGTAGAACTAAACACAGTAAACCCAGACTTTAGCCTAAGGCATTACATACAGCTGAACAAGACACAGTAAACCCACACTTGAACCTAATGCATTACATACAGGTAGAACTAAACAAGTAAACCCAGACTGTAATCTAATGCATTACATACAGGTAGAACTAAACACAGTACACCCACACTTTAACCTAATGCATTACATACAGGTAGAACTAAACACAGTACACCCAGACTGTAACCTAATGCATTACATACAGGTAGAACTAAACACAGTAAACCCAGACTTTAGCCTAAGGCATTACATACAGGCTGAACAAGACACAGTACACCCACACTTTAACCTAAGGCATTACATACAGGTAGAACTAAACACAGTAAACCCAGACTTTAACTCAAGTCATTACATACAGGTAGAACTAAACACAGTAAACCCAGACTTTAACCTAATGTAGAACTAAACACAGTAAACCCAGACTTTAACCTAATGCATTACATACAGGTAGAACTAAACACAGTAAACCCAGACTTTAACTCAAGTCATTACATACAGGTAGAACTAAACACAGTAAACCCAGACTTTAACTCAAGTCATTACATACAGGTAGAACTAAACACAGTAAACTCAGACTTTAACCTAATGCATTACATACAGGTAGAACTAAACACAGTAAACCCAGACTTTAACTCAAGACATTACATACAGGTAGAACTAAACACAGTAAACCCAGACTTTAACTCAAGACATTACATACAGGTAGAACTAAACACAGTAAACCCAGACTTTAACCTAATGTAGAACTAAACACAGTAAACCCAGACTTTAACCTAATGCATTACATACAGGTAGAACTAAACACAGTACACCCACACTTTAACTCAAGGCTAGAGAATTAATATCAAATCATATTTCCATATATTACCTTTTCCAAAAGTTGCTTCTTACGCTCTTCAATAACGGGTTTTCTGTCTAGGTTTTCACCTTAAAATATGCAAATTTAACAAATCTTTTACAAGTGTGAAACTTTTTCCATCATTAAAGCTAAAAGATTAGAAAAAAGATAAAAATTAAATTATAGAAAAACAAGTAGCTTATAACATTAATAATATTCACCCATTATAGCATTAAATTAAGATTCTGTTGTAATATTACAAGAGTAAGAAGAATCAAAATACAAGTTTACATTCATATAGAATAAAAACAAAAATCTCTGTAGATGTTTCCAGCTCAATGATTATTCATTGATAAGAATTCTACTTTAATTAAACACAACAAAATTTAACTTATAGAAATTATTGTATACATTAGATATACACAAATCTGTGCATAGATTGGGAGAAGCATTCAAATAAATAATGAAATATACCAATTAAATCAAATGGGTACAAACATACAAAACCCAATAACATGAGTGCTTTTTCAAAATGTGGACTTTTCTTCTTCATGAGAAACAAGAATAACATAGTTTTAATACAGGTTATAAAGAGATCAAAATGTGGACTTTTCTTCTTCATGAGAAACAAGAATAACATAGTTTTAATACAGGTTATAAAGAGATCAAAATGTGGACTTTTCTTCTTCATGAGAAACAAGAATAACATAGT
>NW_013674108.1:21710-26728 GCF_000517525.1 Limulus polyphemus
TAAGGAAGTCCACATTTATAAGTTTTAAACAGAGCTAGATCATGTGATTAGTGTTTAGTTGAGCTAAACTGATTAGTTTAACTCACTTCACCAAACATAACATAGTTTTAATACAGGTTATAAAGAGACTTCACTAAACATAACATAGTTTTAATACAGGTTATAAAGAGACTTCACTAAAAATAACAGTTTTTATAAAGGTTATATTACAGGTTATAAAGGTCATAATACAGGTTATAAAGAGACTTCACTAAACATAACATAGTTTTAATACAGGTTATAAAGAGACTTCACTAAAAATAACAGTTTTAATACAGGTTATAAAGAGACTTCACTAAACATAACATAGTTTTAATACAGGTTATAAAGAGACATCACTAAAAATAACAGTTTTAATACAGGTTATAAAGAGACTTCACTAAACATAACATAGTTTTAATACAGGTTATAAAGAGACTTCACTAAACATAACATAGTTTTAATACAGGTTATAAAGAGACTTCACTAAACATAACATAGTTTCAATACAGGTTATAAAGAGACTTCACTAAAAATAACAGTTTTTATAAAGGTTATATTACAGGTTATAAAGGTCATAATACAGGTTATAAAGAGACTAAAAAGTAAATGATTTATTTCCAGAATAGCTCCAGAGATTGAAAGCTCAAGATACATGATGGAATTCCTCTTCTCATTAGGTAGTTAGCACTGCCATCTTGAATGTGTGCAAGTTTGAACGTTGCCACTGAATGCTGTTTAAATCAGGGTGTAAAGTCAGTGATGTACAACAGAAACTTTTTCATGTACCACTGAAGGCTGTTTAAATCAGGGTGTAAAGTCAGTGATGTACAACAGAAACTTTTTCATGTACCACTGAATGCTGTTTAAATCAGGGTGTAAAGTCAGTGATGTACAACAGAAACTTTTTCATGTACCACTGAAGGCTGTTTAAATCAGGGTGTAAAGTCAGTGATGTACAACAGAAACTTTTTCATGTACCACTGAAAGCTGTTTAAATCAGGGTGTAAAGTCAGTGATGTACAACAAAAACCTTTTCATGTGCCATTGAGTACTATTTAAATCAGGGTGTAAGGTCAGTGGTGTACAATAGAAACTTTTTCGTGTACCACTGAGTACTATTTAAATCAGCTGATTAATGAGGCAGCCATATCAACTGGACCTCTTAGGTACAACTTGTCTTTTACATAACCCTATAGTTTGTAGTTTGGTTGTGAAACATTTGGTGGCTGAAGTGGCCAGATCAACTGGACCTCTTGGGTACAACTTGTTTTTTACATAACCCTATAGTTTATACTTTGGTTGTGAAACATTTGGTGGCTGAAGTGGCCAGATCAACTGGACCTCTTGGGTACAACTTGTCTTTTACATAACCCTATAGTTTGTAGTTTGGTTGTGAAACATTTGGTGGCTGAAGTGGCCATATCAACTGGACCTCTTGGGTACAACTTGTCTTTTACATAACTCTATAGTTTGTAGTTTGGTTGTGAAACATTTGGTGGCTGAAGTGGGCAGATCAACTGGACTTCTTGGGTACAACTTGTCTTTTACATAACCCTATAGTTTTAGTTTGGTTGTGAAACATTTGGTGGCTGAAGTGGACAGATCAACTGGACTTCTACTTCATTCTCCTCCACAGGGGTTTCAGTAACTTCTGTTGTAATGGTGGAGGACTGTTGCTGCATAATAACATTATTATACAGTAGCACAAATCTCAAGAAATCTCATAAGTTTGGAAAGAGTTGTCTAAAGGTTAGTGGCATCCAAATCTCTAGGGCAGATTCACAGGTAAGCTAGCTGTCTGTGTGTGGAGATGAGTAGCATTTCGGAAGATAACATGTATCTTCTAACACTACAGTCTTTAAAGTTTTATATACAGAAATAATTATATTTTTGTTTCAATTAAAAATATCAAATTAGCATCAGAGCCCTTTTACTGTTACCTCTGGTTTTATAAAAGAAATCGTGTATTTTGAAAATAATTTATCATTAATCTACTTACTAGCTAATTCTTTGTTTTGTTGTACGAGTTGATATCGCAGATCATACATCTGTTTAACTTCTGGAAGGTCTTCAAGATAGTTGTCCAAACTCTTTTCATCTTTCAGGTTTTCAAGTTCAGGAATACTAATAAACACATGCACTTAAATAACTGTTAATAGTAAATAACTTCTAAATATCTATATAAATAACAGAATCGCAGATCATACATCTGTTTAACTTCTGGAAGGTCTTCAAGATAGTTGTCCAAACTCTTTTCATCTTTCAGGTTTTCAAGTTCAGGAATACTAATAAACACAAGCACTTAAATAACTGAACCAAAATTCTTAAGTTATTTTTAATAGTAAATAACTTCTAAATATCTATATAAATAACAGAATCTACAGTAAGATTTATCAGGTTTTAACAAAATTCAAAAAGTAGCAGCAAAACTTGGGATTAGCATAAGATTTGTTGTTATGAAATGGTGTATTAACTTTTTGTAGTAGTAACATAAACATAGTAGTAGTTGTACATAAACATACACTAAACAATACAAAAAATATTAGGTTGACAATTTAGTTCCTCTTTATTCTCAGATCTTTAACTTTTAAAACAATATTTTATGGAAGATTTGTTTAATTTGACAACATTGTAAAGACTTAAACACCAGAACCAGATATCATATCTGGAAAATTAGTGGAATGAAAAGTACTTTTGGAGAAAAGTTCCACGATTTTTTCTATAAATAACTTTTAAATAACGTTGTGCTTCAAACAATAGTTTAATCTCAATTTCTAATTATAATACTTGAAACAAACTAAGTTTATAACTTGGAATTACTGTGAGAAATAAGTTAACATATGCTGTACTATGGTTATGTATATTATAATTACTTTTCTTGTTCTGTTATTAGCCAAAAGGTTACTTTAGGTTGAGAGTTTCTTTACACTTAACACCTAGTGTGTGTAAATGAAACCAGCTGAAGCACGTTTTCAGTGTTAAGAAATTCATAAATCAATCCTTACACACAAGTTTCCATATCTGCAGTAAACTTGCTGCTTTCATCTGCAGTGTACACTGTTCATACGACTAAGTGAATACAAACAATTACAGTTACTTAACAAGTCTCACTCTCAAAAAATACTTTATCTCTTAAAAATACACATGAGTTATGTATTAATTTTTGCAATGTGTTTTAATGTGCTGAGTTTTTAATGTGTTTTAATGACTATTAATTGTTTGTCATAAAGACAAATGAGAGAAGTGTTTCAAGATATTGAATCACCACAAACCTTAACTCCTTCAGTACTGGAAAGATACAATCATTCAACATGTAAGAACAGGTATCCTGTAAGAAAATAGCAATTTGTAAAGACAAACATCCTCCAATAATAAAAACATCAATATTTCTAAAGAAAGACAACCTGTAAAAAAAATAACTGCAAAGAAGAGGTATCCTACAAAAAACTGCAAATTTTAAAGCCAGGTATCTTATACAAGAAAAAGCAATCTGTAATGGTATCCTATATAAAAACAGCAAATTAAAAGAATATAAATCCAACACAACCATCACTCTGTGAACAGTTCTGTCACAATACTTCCTGTTTTGATTGTGTTTATGTTCAGACTTCACTGTGATGCTCCCTGCATGTTCATATACACATTCATATTTTTTTATAGAGAAACTATATAACATAAAAATATTTTTATAGAACAAAATCTATATAGAAAAATGTACACTTGAAAGTATTCAATCTACTTACATATAGTTGATGGTTGGAGTTTCAAATCCTAGATTTAAAAGTTTTGTCAATACAAAACACAGGTTCTCAAATGGAAATAGATGAACACTTTCACATACATTAGAAGTTTTACTTAAACTTTGTTTACTTTCACAAATGGAAATAGATGAACACTTTCACATACATTAGAAGTTTTACTTAAACTTTGTTTACTTTCTAATATTAAACATAAAAGGACAAATATTACTAAAGACTACAAAAATAACTTATTAAGCATCAATAAAAAAAAATCACTTCAGTGTTAAATCAAGGTTAACTTCCCCAGCTGTGTGTTAAATCAAGGTTAACTTTCCTAACTGTGTGTTAAATCAAGGTTAATTTACCCAACTGTGTGTTAAATCAAGGTTAACTTCCCCAACTGTGTGTTAAATCAAGGTTAACTTCCCCAACTGTGTGATAAATCAAGGTTAACTTCCCTAACTGTGTGTTAAATCAAGGTTAACTTCCCTAACTGTGTGTTAAATCAAGGTTAACTTCCCCAACTGTGTGTTAAATCAAGGTTAACTTCCCCAACTGTGTGTTAAATCAAGGTTAACTTCCCCAACTGTGTGTTAAATCAAGGTTAACTTCCCCAACTGTGTGATAAATCAAGGTTAACTTCCCTAACTGTGTGTTAAATCAAGGTTAACTTCCTTAACTGTGTGTTAAATCAAGGTTAACTTCCTAACTGTGTGTTAAATCAAGATTAATGTGCTTTATTTTAAGATATTCAAGCTGCTGGCTTACCTGAGACACAGACAGTCCTGAGCTGGTTAAATATGGTGGCTGTACTCTATTTGAAAAAATTAAATTTCTTTTTTTACTTTAACAAATGTACAAAAACCAAACACAATTTCATTAAACTTTTACATGAACCTCAAGCTTGGTAAGTCTAGTAACATAATGAATTTTATATTTGTTAAGCTTATCGGTTTAGCTGAACTAAATGCTAAGTCAGATGTTCTAGCTCTGTTAAAACTTATAAAATGTGGACTTCCTTAGTTTGGAATTCTTTATAACCTGTATTAAAACTATGTTATTCTTGTTTCTCATGAAGAAGAAAAGTCCACATTTTGATCTCTTTATAACCTGTATTAAAACTATGTTATTCTTGTTTCTCATGAAGAAGAAAAGTCCACATTTTGATCTCTTTATAACCTGTATTAAAACTATGTTATTCTTGTTTCTCATGAAGAAGAAAAGTCCACATTTTGATCTCTTTATAACCTGTATTAA
>NW_013674108.1:27287-32352 GCF_000517525.1 Limulus polyphemus
GATTAGAAGATCAAAATCGATTTTAAAATAAATTTTATTTAACTTTTTAAAGAGACTTTATTACACCTGCTAATGTCTGTAACTTCATATCATTTGACATATTTTTAAAGTTCATGAATTTGTAAAAATTGTAAAAGCATAATTGTTATAGCCTTCAATCTTATTTGTTTATGAAGCCATAAACTAGAAAATCAGACCCACTTGCCACGCCCAACTGTCATATCGTCTTTTTCACAAACTGCCAGTATTTGTCTCTGATGTTTTATTTATAACCAATTGAAAGCCAAGGTTTTAATCTATCAAATGACGTATTTCATTATATTGTTTTATATACAGAGAATTCGCTTCCAGTTCAAACCTTATTCCCACAATAAGATTGGCTGTATTTTTAAAGGTTCTTATTGCATAGTTAGAAAGCCAGACAAATTATGATAGTTATAGGATATTGTTTGCTTTGTGCTTGTTATTATTATGTGTTTTTAGATGAATTATTTATTTTCATAATCATTTAGTATAGTAGTACCATTAGTATAAAAACATGTAGGCTTAAGTTTCATTGACAGTTGATAGCAAAAAAAACAAGACCTATTTCTTGTTTTTCATGTGTATTCTTTATTTATTATTATAAAAGTAATTAAAATGTAATAATTAGAAACTTATGAGGTTAGGCAACAAAAATAATAATAAAAATTATTCACGAGGTATGGTCACAAGCAGCTTGTGCATTAAGTTATTAAATACAGTAATGTGGGTTACATGTCTGTCAAGTGATTTACAACTTGTGTGGTGGGATTATTAGTTAGACACAGGCCAAAGGGCAATAAAACAATAACACTTAAGAAAAACAGATGTATACTGTTACAAACTTTAAGGTTTTTTAGGATAACCAACTGTAGTTTCCTGTTACAATTTGCAATTATTATATATATTTTTTATGGTGGTTAAAAGATGAGTTAGGTTAGTAAAAATAACAGATAAAGTATAAACTTAAACTTAAAAAAAACGCTTAATATTTATTTAGGAGGTTTTAGTGATTACACAATTGAAATTTCACAATTTTCAGATCAATATAAGTATTCTTAATCTTAACAAAGAAATCTCTTTGTACTTGAAGCAGTCAACACTCTGACTCCACATATTCACAGACAAATTTTTAGTAAATATACTTTATTAAAAAAATCAAATTTTTTGTGTACAAAAGATGTGTAATGTTTACTAAAAACTTGCAAAAGTTTTTGACGATACACAAAACAAGTTAAAATTTATAGCATGGAACTACAATGGTTACTTTGGAGACAAAAACTTGATTGAATTGGCTCACAGTGTTTGATGTAATAGGATTACATGTTGTACTAAAAACTCTATAACGACAAATAACCTGATCTTGAAAGGTATGTGATTAATAACTGACTTACATATTTGGTGGAAGAACTTCTGGTGGGTGGGTTTGGAACTCATTGATTACACTCTGTACTATCCTTCCTAAGTCAGAATGCATAGAAAACTGTAAGAAGTATTGTAAATTATATTTAATGTATAAAATAGAATGTCTTTTCTAATACTATAGTTATTGCACAATAAAGTCAAATTCACATACTGAAACACCAACATGAATTCTTAAAAAAAGTTTTAAAAAATGGAAATGTATGTGTCCATATATATGTATCAAAGCCTTATCATTACTATTAACTCGTCCATATATATATATGTATCAAAGCCTTATCATTACTATTAACTCGTCCATATATATATGTATCAAAGCCTTGTCATTACTATTAACTCGTCCATATATATGTATCAAAGCCTTGTCATTACTATTAACTCGTCCATATATATGTATCAAAGCCTTGTCATTACTATTAACTCGTCCATGTATATGTATCAAAGCCTTGTCATTACTATTAACTCGTCCATATATATGTATCAAAGCCTTGTCATTACTATTAACTCGTCCATATATACGTATCAAAGCCTTATCATTACTATTAACTCGTCCATATATATGTATCAAAGCCTTGTCATTACTATTAACTCGTCCATATATATATGTATCCAAGCCTTGTCATTACTATTAACTCGTCCATATATATGTATCAAAGCCTTGTCATTACTATTAACTCATAGTGGAAAACACCTGTGGTCATAGTTCCCAAATACATTGTGGATATTCCAACACAGATGTCAAATTAGTTAGTAGCCATGGGGGAGTCAATTAGAAGTTAAAAGCTATTAAACCCACAACATCTTATTCTGTAGTTTATTTTAATAAAATATTATAGTTACCTTTAGTACAATATTATATGTAGTTTCTTTTAATAAAATATTATAATTACTTTTAGTACAATATAATATATAGTTTATTTAATAAAATATTATAGTTACCTTTAGTAGAATATTATATGTAGTTTCTTTTAATAAAATATTATAGTTACCTTTAGTACAATATAATATATAGTTTATTTAATAAAATATTATAGTTACCTTTAGTACAATATAATATATAGTTTATTTAATAAAATATTATAATTACCTTTAGTATAATATTATATGTAGTTTATTTAATAAAAAAATTATAGTTACCTTTAGTACAATATTATATATATAGATTCTTTTAATAAAATATTGTAGTTACCTTTAGTACAATATTATATATATAGATTCTTTTAATAAAATATTGTAGTTACCTTTAGTACAATATTATATATATAGATTCTTTTAATAAAATATTATAGTTACCTTTAGTACAATATTATATATATAGATTCTTTTAATAAAATATTATAGTTACCTTTAGTACAATATTATATGTAGTTTATTTAATAAAAAATTATAGTTACCTTTAGTACAATATTATATATATAGATTCTTTTAATAAAATATTATAGTTACCTTTAGTACAATATTATATATATAGATTCTATAATATTTTATTAAAAGTAATATTCTACTAAAGGTAACTATAATATTTTATTAAAATAAACTACATATAATATTGTACTAAAGGTAATTAGTTTATTTTAATAAAATATTATAGTTACTTTTAGTACAATATAATATATAGTTTATTTAATAAAATATTATAGTTACCTTTAGTACAATATTATATGTAGTTTATTTTAATAAAATATTATAGTTACCTTTAGTAGAATATTATAGTTTATTTTAATAAAATATTATAGTTACTTTTAGTACAATATAATATATAGTTTATTTAATAAAATATTATAGTTACCTTTAGTAGAATATTATATGTAATTTCTTTTAATGAAATATTATAGTTACCTTTAGTACATTATTATAGTTACCTTTAATACAATATTATAGTTACCTTTAGAACAATATTATAGTTACCTTTAGTACAATATTATAGTTACCTTTAGTACAATATTATATAGTTTCTTTTAATAAAATATTATAGTTACCTTTAGTACAATATTATATAGTTTCTTTTAATAAAATATTATAGTTACCTTTAGTACAATATTATATACAGTTTCTTTTAATGAAATATTATTGTTACCTTTAGTACAATATTATATGTAATTTCTTTTAATACAGTATTATAGTTACCTTTAGTACAATATTATATAGTTTATTTTAATAAAATATTATAGTTACCTTTAGAACAATATTATATAGTTTATTTTAATAAAATATTATAGTTACCTTTAGTAAAATATTATATATAGTTTATTTTAATAAAATATTATAGTTACCTTTAGTATAATATTATATATAGTTTATTTTAATAAATATTATATATATAGATATTATATAGCTTCTTAAATACAGTTTTATTCACATACATCAGAAATTTGGATAAATATACAAGCTCTGAGTGAGAAAGCCAATGAACCCAGTGGATTATTACTTTCTGCACTTTTTTCAATTGTAGTGCTTGAGATGGCAAACGAGAATACAGAAATATTGTTAAATTTGGATGCCACATCCATGAGTTAACTTTCAAACAAGATCTCACAAGAATAAAAAAGGCCAAATCCGTTATCAAGCAGTTTTTCTGGCATTTAAAAAACAAAATATATATAAGTAGCTTTAGTACTAGAAACTTTACAAGTCAATCAAATTCAGTTTTTTCAGCTTTATAAATAATCTGCTTTAGATAAAACGCAATTCTGTGAGAAAATAAAAGTATAAGACAGTGTGCTTAACTGAAAGCCTTACTGCTATAGGACTAAGTAATATAAGACAGTGTGCTTAACTGAAAGCCTTACTGCTATAGGACTAAGTAATATAAGACAGTGTGCTTAACTGTAAGCCTTACTGCAATAGGATTAGGTAATATAAGACAGTGTGCTTAACTGAAAGCCTTACTGCTATAGGATTAGGTAATATAATACAGTGTGCTTAACTGAAAGCCTTACTGCTATAGGACTAGGTAATATAAGACAGTGTGCTTAACTGAAAGTCTTACTGCTATAGGATTAGGTAATATAATACAGTGTGCTTAACTGAAAGCCTTACTGCTATAGGACTAGGTGGTATAAGACAGTGTGCTTAACTGTAAGCCTTACTGTTATAGGACTAGGTAATATAAGACAGTGTGCTTAACTGTAAGCCTTACTGCTAAAGGACTAGGTAATATAAGAGTGTGCTTAACTGAAAGCCTTACTGCTATAAGCCTAGGTGATCCAACAATTTGTTGTGTCTCAGGATCCACCCAGGGGTGGTTTACAGGAGGTGTTACTTTCACAACAGGAGGTTCATGAGGAAAACTAGGAGGAAGGAAACTGAAAAGGAAAAACAAAAAAATTAACAGTTTATGATGATAAACAGTTCATAATAAAGTTAAAAGTACAATCTTTATTAAATCCAAAAGTGATAGAGAAAAACATAGTGGGTACATAAAAAATACAGCTGTTCACAAGGACACATACAGGTCTTAGTGAGTACATAAAAAATTACAGCTGTTCACAAGGACACAAGCAAGTCTTAGTGGCTACATAAAAAATACAGTTCTTCACAAGGACACAAGCAAGTCTTAGTGGCTACATAAAAAATACAGCTGTTCACAAGGACGCAAGCAAGTCTTAATGGCTTCATAAAA
>NW_013674109.1:0-4378 GCF_000517525.1 Limulus polyphemus
ACAGAATATGCTGGTTGGAGAGTAAATACTGGTGTTTAATTCATATAAGTGTTAGAATGTACACAGACTTTTTGATGTATTTAGAGTAGAGCATAATTATCAGGGTTAGAAACATTTTATTACGGGGGGGGGGAGTAAATGATAAAATAAAGAAAATGTAAGTAAATAAAAAGGAGACATTTATACATTAGGTATAAATATATTACGTTTTACTACTGTGTATAAAGCAACTTCAATTTAATTCAGTTAAAAGTAAACATTTTTGGATTTTTTACGTTAACCCTAAATAAAGCGACACACTCACGTTCAATCATTACAGATGCAGAGGTATAGTGATAGAAGCCACGTCATAGAACTGTTCTTTCCTGAAGCTCAAAAAAAAAAGCATAGCGATAATACGAAATAACTGGCTTACTTTCTGCTGGCTTAAAACGTTTCGAGTTATTTAATTAGCATAAAAAAACCTCTACAAGGCATTTCGTTGTTTATTTTTGAACAAAGCCACATCTCTCTCTCTACTGTGTCCACCGCGAGGAATCGAACCCCGTATTTTACCCTTGTAAGTCCGCAAACTTACGAGGGAGCCACGTTGAGACAAGGCGTTTCGACTAGTTACCATAAAAAATCTCTATAAAGCATTTCGACTTACTTAGTTAGCATAGAAGGGTCGCGGGTTCGAATCCCCGTCCCACCAAAGATGCTCGCCCTTTCAGCCGTGGGGGTGTTATAATGTGATGCTCAACCCCACTATTCGTTGGTAAAAGAGTAGCTCAAGAGTTGGCGGTGGGTGGTGATGACTATCTGCCTTCCCTCTAGTCTTACACTGCTAAATTAGGGACGGCTAGTGCAGATAGCCATCGTGTAGCTTTGCGCGAAATTCAAAAACAAACAGAGCACAGAAGGAATGGCCTGGTAGTTAGGACGCTTGACTCGCAATCTGAGGGTCGCGGGATCGAATCCAATTCATCGAACATGCTCGCCTTTTCAGCTGTGGGAGGTGTTTTAATGTCAGTCCCACTGTTCGTTGGTAAAAATAATAGCCCAAGTGTTGACGGTGGGTGGTGATGACTATCTGCCTTCCCTCCAGTCTATCTCTGCTATATAGGGACGACTAGTGAAGGCAGCTCTCTATTGGCTTTGTGTGAACTTCGAAACAATCCAAAACCAAGTTAGCATAAAAAACCTTTAGTAAGGGATTTCGAGGTAGGTAGTTAATTATGTTATTTACTAGTCACATGATCTTACTATTGAGTTAAATTATAAATAAGAGGATATTTAGTATCTAAATAACTTAATACTGCCAGAGGTTACGTTTTCACAATACTGTTGCTGGTGCACTCTTAGTAACGTAAAAGCTGTATTACCAATATCGTTGTCAGGCGTTGACATGGTAACAAATAACTGCGTCTAATGTGGCTTTGATAAATCACTCTACATTATCAATGTTAAAAGTTAATAAAGACAGAGCTTGCTAATAAAACTGTTGACATGGTAACATACTTTTGGCTTGCGTCTAATATTATTGTGTGGGGTAGGACTTGATAAATTGCATCATCGTCGTCACGTGTTCTGTCCTTAGACAGGTACAAGGAACAGTTCTTTCATCCAATTATCTCTGTTTTCAGCTGTTCTCTTCATCTGTCCATAACTCCTTCCTTGTTGGACATCATCTAGCATCATCATCATCATTTTCTTTGCTCTTCTCCCAAAGGGTATTTCCTCAATTACTTCTTCCATCAGGCCATCCCCTCTCAACACATACCCATCCCAGGTTATCTTCATGACTAATGGGACAGGTCCAAATTATTTTCTTACGTGACTTAGAAACTTTTCACATGCCTCTATTTCAGGCCAACATATTTTTCGTGACCCTTCACCTAAGCCACAGTTTTAAAACCTTTCAGTGTTTTTTATGTCTTCCTTACTCATTATCCAAGTCTTACTTGCATACCTTGCCACACTCCAGACGTAATTCTATATCATTCAATTGTTCTGTTTCCTCTCAAAGGGTTTAGTTAGTAGCTCCATTTTCTTTCGGAAGGCTTCTTTGGCCATTTCAATTTCGGTTCTGGTTTCTTTAGAACATGTGGTGTGATAAGGCTACCCAAGTAGTGAAACTCATTCACCTCTTCCAACTTTTTGACCTTAGTGTTTAGTTTCACACTTTCACTCCTTGTCATCCTCATCACTTTATTTCTTTTAATATTTATTTTTATTGTAAAGTTTTGTGCTGCTTTGTTTAGTTTCGCAAGTAAAACTTGTAGTTCTTTCTCTGTGTTAGCCAATGCTTTCTTGTCATCTGTAACTCTGCAAGATCTCACTCTTTGTCCATTATTCCTTGAGCAGATGCTTCTTTTATCATTGCCTCTAAGCAGACATTGAAAAATGTTGGAGATGATATGCACTTTTGCCTTACACGTCTATTATTGCAGTGTATGGTTTACCTTCAACTATTCTCACTGTTGTTTTCTGACCCATGTACAAAGCCTCGATGAGCCTTCTGTTTTTCCAATCCACTCCGATCATTCTGAGTACGTTGAACACAATATTCCAATTGACTATATCAAATGCTTTTTCACAGTCAATGAAACAGATAAATATCTCTTGGTTAAGTTCCAAGTTCCTTCCACGTATACTTCCCCTTACTCCAATCGCTTATCTTATTGTACATCATTTCCAAAACCCAAACTTACCCTTTGCAACGCAAGCCTCTGTTTTGTTTTCAGTCCTTGACTGAATAGTTGTCCTGAAATCTGAGAGGTCAGTTGGGATTAGTATCACTACTGGTTCCATAAAGTCTTTGGGCCAGTTACGTGTCTCTTACATCTTGTTTTCAAGTTTGGTAAAATCATTTATTGTTCCGTATCCAGATAGTTGTGTATTTCTGAAGGGGTTCTGTCAGTTCCTGCTGCCTTCTTTATACGCTTGATTTCACATTTCACTTTTCAGTATAGCAGTACCCTTGTCTTCTTCGTCCACACTTTAAAGCTTTGAAACATAATCTTTTCATATTTCTTTGACGTTTCCTTCTTCATCTGTTTGTGTGTGAATCAGTTTACCGTCTTCTTTTTACATTAAGGCCAATGTTACTCGTCTATTCCATTCATTCCCTGTCCCACCAAGATTCCCATTGTTCCTTCCCTGTATTCTTTTTTTTCTTGACATCACTCCATTTTTGATCATTCCCCTACGTTATCCAAGGTCTACCTGTCAATCTATGTCATTGTCTGCGATTAGAAGTGTTCTATTCTTTATCATGTTCCAATGTTCTTATTAACTCAAGTACCTTACCTTGCCTATTTGCTTTTGTTGTATCGCTGTTCATTCAAGTGTTTTCCTTTCCTGTCCTTTCAGTAAATCAACATTCCACCTTTTTCTTTTCTTGCTTAGGCTGATTTTCTTCAGTTTCAACTTTGGAGATAATTTCACTAAATTATGGTAAGAGTCTGTGTCTGGGTAGATGTGATCTCTTTTACACTATTATCTAATCTAGCTGGGATCTTTCAGAGTCATCTGATTTCTTCCAGGTATACTATCTCCCCTTTTCATGCTGGAACCAGATGTTTTCTATGCAGAGTTTTCTCAATCTGAATCTTCAGAATCCAATCAGATTTTCACCTCTCATTTCTAGTTCATAAACCATAACCACCAGTCTCCCATCTCTACCTTCTCTTACAACTGCATTCCAATCACCCATAATGATCACGTAATCATTTCCCTTTTCCATCTGTTCGTAGATTACATCTATCTCCTCTTCATCGTATTCAGGTGTTGACTACCATGTCCACTGGTTGGGCTATCCATCATGGTCAGATGTTGACACGTAGACTTCCATGACTACCATATCCACTGGTTGGGCTATCCATCATGATCAGATGTGGGCACGTTGACCTGAATGACTACCATGTCCACTGGTTGGGCTATCCATCATGATCAGATGTGGGCACGTTGACCTGAATGACTACCATGTCCACTGGTTGGGCTATCCATCATGGTTAGGTGTGGGCACGTAGACCTAATGACTACCATATCCACTGGTTGGGCTATCCATCATGGTCGGATGTGGGCACGATGACCTGAATGACTACCATGTCCACTGGTTGGGCTATAAATCATGGTTAGGTGTGGGCACGTAGACCTGAATGACTACCATATCCACTGGTTGGGCTATCCATCATGGTTAGGTGTGGGCACGTAGACCTGAATGACTACCATGTCCACTGGTTGGGCTATCCATCTTGGTCAGATGTGGGGACGTTGACCTGAATGACTACCATATCCACTAGGTGGGCTATCCATCATGGTCAGATGTTGACATGTAGACTTCCATGACTACCATATCCACTGGTTGGGCTATCCATCATGGTCGGATGTGGGC
>NW_013674109.1:5473-6684 GCF_000517525.1 Limulus polyphemus
ATATATATATATATATATCCATGTCAGTGTAAATTACTTGTACCTGACGATGACAAAACCTTGTCGAAACGTTGTACATTTGCTGTGATGTTAAACTTATATTTAAGTTTTTCTTCATTAGCCATTCAAGCCATCTCCAACCATTATACGTGTCTGTGTATTTAAAATAATTAATGAATAACAGTATGTTGACAGCCACGTGTCTGTGTATTTAAAGTCCTTCATGAATAACACAATGTTGACAGCTAAGTGTCTATGTATTTATAGTCCTTCATGAATAACACTATGTTGACAGCTACGTGTCTGTGTATTTAAAGTCCTTCATGAATAACACAATGTTGACAGCTAAGTGTCTGTATTTATAGTCCTTCATGAATAACACAATGTTGACAGCTACGTGTCTGTGTATTTATAGTCCTTCATGAATAACACAATGTTGACAGCTACGTGTCTGTGTATTTATAGTCCTTCATGAATAACACAATGTTGACTGCTACGTGTATTTATAGTCCTTTATGAATAACACAATGTTGACAGCTAAGTGTATTTAAAGTCCTTCATGAATAATACTATGTTGACTGCTAAGTGCCTGTGTATTTAAAGTCCTTCATGAATAACACAATGTTGACAGCTACGTGTATTTATAGTCCTTCATGAATAACACTATGTTGATAGCTACGTGTATTTAAAGTCCTTGATGAATAACACTACGTTGACAGCTACGTGTCTGTGTATTTAAAGTCCTTCATGAATAACACTACGTTGACAGCTACGTGTCTGTGTATTTAAAGTCCTTCATGAATAACACTACGTTGATAGCTACGTGTATTTAAAGTCCTTCATGAATAACACAACGTTGACAGCTATGTGTATTTAAAGTCCTTCATGAATAACACTATGTTGATAGCTACGTGTATTTAAAGTCCTTCATGAATAACACTATGTTTATAGCTACGTGTATTTAAAGTCCTTCATGAATAACACAATGTGTATAAAAAGAACTTGGTGATCATATTATTTTCAGCCTTTATTCAACCAGACTATTTAACCAGCTGTATACCTTATCTACCGTTTCTACATTAGAATATTTAACCAGCTGTGTACCTTATCTACCGTTTCTACATTAGAATATTTAACCAGCTGTATACCTTATCTACCGTTTCTACATTAGAATATTTAACCAGCTGTATACCTTATCTACCGTTTCTACA
>NW_013674109.1:7684-13373 GCF_000517525.1 Limulus polyphemus
AGCTGTGTACCTTATCTACCGTTTCTACATTAGAATATTTAACCAGCTGGATACCTTATCTACCGTTTCTACATTAGAATATTTAACCAGCTATATACCTTATCTACCGTTTCTACATTAGAATATTTAACCAGCTGTATACCTTATCTACCGTTTCTACATTAGAATATTTAACCAGCTGTATACCTTATCTACCGTTTCTACATTAGAATATTTAACCAGCTGTATACCTTATCTACCGTTTCTACATTAGAATATTTAACCAGCTGTATACCTTATCTACCGTTTCTACATTAGAATATTTAACCAGCTATATACCTTATCTACCGTTTCTACATTAGAATATTTAACCAGCTATATATATATCCTTTACTTTTTCACATCAGGTTTAGGTTTTTGTTTTTAGCCACTTCTGTTTTGGAATAAGATACATAAACAGACGTATAAATTTTCATTCATTACACTTTTAAATTAGCCAACTTCAGCTCACGTCATGCACTACTTTTTTACAGCGGATATTTTAATTACCAGATGACCATATCATGCACTATCTCTTATAGTATAAAATTTAACCATTTTTGATCATATCGACGCTCTAAGGGAACTTTGTCTAGCCACTAGTAAACTCTGTCTCATAGCTCCATCACATTATAAGGAACTTTCTCATTATTTGGTTCCTTATTTCTGTCTTTCACTGGCTGTTTCTAATTTATTAATACGCCATTTATCTACTCTTTGTTTTCTTCCTAAAACGAGTTTGTTTCATGCTGTCTTATCTTATTGGGCGAGAACAGCTGGTTATAATTAAGTTTCATTTATTGGAAGTGTATTCTCGAACCCATGTCGCTCCTTCTTTAGTCTTATGTTATTTTTGTTAACAATTCAACGAGAAACGGGTCTGTTTTCTCAAGGCTGGTGCAACGATTGTAGTTTGGTATAAAAAAAAAAGTGTTTCTATTAGGGCTGGCAAAGGGGTAGGTAGCCTTGTCGAAGCATCGTGGTCAATACTTACCAGACGTGTACAGAGAACATGCAACGAGCCTTCTGCAACACGAAAATCTACTTTGACGCTGGCAGGCAGCTGAAACTACGTCCATTGGCTGGTCTCGTGCTCTGCATCTCGTGTTGTCGTCTCGTTTCGCGAGAAATTTCATTGATTCGTGGTAGAGAAAACATTAGGTCGTTTTATATGATGTGTTTTTCTGTGATTTCTGTCACAACCAGACAGACGGAGAACTGAATTTATAGTCTGTGCTTAGGAGAATTTTTAGTGCTGACAAAAACTTCTAAATTCTAAGCTCCGCTTGAACCTGTGATCTGAACCATTAGGAGGTTAACCAGATCTCTTCAGTATCAGAGTATTATAACAAAGAAAGACTTTCTGAATAAATACAGTAGCAAATAAAACTTATATCTCTGAAAAATAAAATAATAATTCAGGACAATTCACACATTAATACAGTTTTCATCTTAAAACCTAGCTGTGTTTTATATCAACGACTGGTCAAGAATCGGTCTGACCAGTCGTTGAAGTAAAACAGAGACCGATTTTTGACCAGTGATTGGTATATAACAGAGATAGATTTTTACATAAAGTCCGATTCTTGACCAGTGGTTGGTATATAACAGAGATAGATTTTTACATAAAGTCCCATTCTTGACCAGTGGTTGGAGTAAAACAGAGACCGATTTTTGACCAGTGGTTGGTATATAACAGAGATATATTTTTTAAATGAAGAATCGGACTTTATGTAAAAATCTATATCTGTTACATACCAACCACTGGTCAAAAATCGGTCTCTGTTTTACTTCAACGACTGGTCAAGAATGGGACTTTATGTAAAAATCTATCTCTGTTATATACCAACCACTGGTCAAGAATCGGACTTTATGTAAAAATCTATCTCTGTTATATACCAACCACTGGTCAAAAATCGGTCTCTGTTTTACTTCAACGACTGGTCAAGAATCGGATTTTATGTAAAAATCTATCTCTGTTATATACCAACCACTGGTCAAAAATCGGTCTTAAAACCTATCTCTATTTTATCTTATAGGCCAATAAAACATTTTCGATAACAGCCAAATTTTAGTGACAGAAGTTCCTCATTAGTACAATAGAAACTCCCAAAATATTCACCCAAAATCAACCTTGGGAAAATTGGAAGTTTTTAAAAAAAATCGAAAATGTTATAAGAAGAGTAGAAACAAAAAAATATGTACAACTGAACTAGATTTTTTATTTCATTAATTTTCTATTTAAAATAAGTAATATACTGTGTTCTTTAACACCCAGTCAAACAGCAGCAATAGTTAATAGGCTGTATATATATATACATCACAAAATTTTACTTTTGTAAATCTTCTAAAAGTGTTATAGCAGTGTTAAGTTTGTTCTCACACTGCACGCTTGTAGTGAATGCTACATGGGAGTCCTTTGTTTGTACGACCGTAGATGGTTGCTGCTCTTATAATCACACCATACGGATTGGAGAAGATGAGGGGGTGTTTCTGCTTGATCTGTAACTTGCAGACGAACTCGCAGGGAATGAAAGTAACAAGCCCGGTTTGTAGGTGGCATACACTCCACGTGCACATATTTGGAGGACACAACAAAAGCGTATCTAAGATCATCACAGGAAGGAAAGGCATCTAATCCAGGATACAGACTTCACCAAGTTCTCCTCAATGTTGGCCACATCCTTGATATTTGCAGATATTTGGAGGACACAACAAAAGCGTATCTAAAATCATCACAGGAAGGAAAGGCATCTAATCCAGGATACAGACTTCACCAAGTTCTCCTCAATGTTGGCCACATCATTGATATTTGCAGATATTTGGAGGACACAACAAAAGCGTATCTAAGATCATCACAGGAAGGAAAGGCATCTAATCAAGGATACAGACTTCGCCAAGTTCTCTTCAATGTTGGCCACATCCTTGATATTTGCAGCTGTGTCACCAAAGAGCAGAACATTTGATCTACATTGCTGAGATTCCTGCAAAACCTTCATGACTTTGACTTTTCCAACACCAAATATTGCAGAGATCTAGTGTCACATCCGGGAATGTCGTGAGCAAATAAGAAGATGCAAAGTGTGCAACCAAGGACTTCTTTTGCTATTTGGATAAACAAGGTGCTGTGCTTGGTTCCCATAACAACGCGTGACGAATACTTCTCATGATGAAGGAACAGACCATCATCAGCAATGACGAACAATGCTCTGTACGATAATTTATATTAAAGGGCTGTCATGACAGTAATAATATCGGCGTCATCTTCAACTCCAGCATGTTTCACACCAATCTCAGCTTCTTAAAGATGAACAGAAAGCGAATTTATCGAGCCTTGTTTGTTTTGCTCATTCGACAAAAAAAAAACAACTTCTTTGTTGTCTGGAAGTGGCGTTTGGTTGCTCACAAATATGTTGCCATGTTGCCATGTAGCTGTTAGAAACTACACATAATGGAAACCCAGTGTCATCCTGATGAACTATAAAAGTTACAAAAGAGCTGGCCATGAGACCATTGCTAATCGTTTCCATTGTGCCAGCCTTTGGCCATGAAATGCATTGCAAAATGTTTCCATTGTGCCAGCCTTTGGCCATGAAATGCATTGCAAAATGTTTCCATTGTGCCAGCCTTTGGCCATGAGACGTGTTACAAAATGTTTCCATTGTGCCAGCCTTTGGCCATGAAACGCATTGCAAAATGTTTCCATTGTGCCAACCTTTGGCCATAAGACGTGTTACAAAATGTTTCCATTGTGCTAGCCTTTGATCCTGAGATGTGATGTAAAAGAGCACAGCTATCTAGTAACCCTGTCAGAGACTCTTCTTGTTTCGATGATAAAATTCCAAATCACGCGTTGTTTATGTATATGTAACCAGTTGGGATTTCTCTAAGTTTCTCATGGAACCATCATCTTCAAAAAAGGGTCCAGGAACAATTGACAGTTCATATAAGAATACAACTGGATCTGGTGGATCATTTATATAGGCTATTGAGAGGAGCCTTTGGTAAAATTTAAGAGAAGGCATTTTCACATCTTTCCCAAACATATTAACAGGCAGCAAAAGTTGTAGCTTGATCACTTTCTCTTGAGAAAGAGATTTCCCACTGTTTTTACAGTAATTTTGTTGTGAACTGCCACATCTATATCAAGGGAATTGTAGGCATTGGCTTTTTCATTAGCTATCATCCCTGTGACAATGTTTCTCAAATCTGAAGTTTCATATTATTTTGAAAAGGGTTGTATGCTTTAAAGAAGATGTCAAACAAACTTCTGCAAGTTTCCTGTTTGATGCATCCTTGCTGCATTTCTCGATGCTGTTCAGACCACGTGCCAGATGTAGCTCCGAACAGTTTTCAAAGTTCATCTGGATATTGTGCAATGACATGGGCAGCTAAAATCCACTTTGTTCTTGCATCTTCCCGGTGAGTTGTATTTATCAGATCTCTTCGTGTCTTCTCAGCTCTCATGAG
This sequence comes from Limulus polyphemus, assembly GCF_000517525.1. Taxonomy (NCBI): domain Eukaryota; kingdom Metazoa; phylum Arthropoda; class Merostomata; order Xiphosura; family Limulidae; genus Limulus; species Limulus polyphemus. Next base: position 12,173 of record NW_013674109.1, read on the forward strand.
ACTCTACTCTTTGGACACATCTGTCCAAATGCTATTCCAGAACATTCTTTCGTTTCTCTTCACTGTGAACAAGCCTTGATAGAAAACAAAAATCCTATAAACAAGTACACGTTTCTTCTCAGTCCTGTAGATACAAATGGTAGCATTTTGTGTAACTGTTATGGTCAGGCAGCCTATATTGAGCAGCATACCTTTTGTGGCTTTCAAGTGCAATGCCCAGTTTCCAGTGTGCTTTGAACAAATAAACATCCGGACAACGGAAAGAAATTTGCTAAACATCAGCTACAGTTTCCGTTTTTTTTTAGTTGAGATGTTGTGCATTCATCTTCTATTACAAATTCGATAAACTTTTAGCTGTAACTGCAGCTTCGGGAGTAACAGTCTGAGATATGATATCATTTTAAATAGTCTGTAGTGATGACCAAATAGCATCATTAGCAACTTCAGTAGTTGTGTTTTCTTGGGATGTATTGTTATCATCAATGGTAAAGATGTCTTCTTTATATATTAGATGTTGAATGAGTTCTTCCTTTGAAATATCATTCAATTCACACAGATTACTCTGCTCGTCTTGATCCAGGTCATGAGGTGCTAACACAGTCAGCTGTATCAGTCAACAGGCAGGCCCTGACTCTTTTTGAGTATATATTTCTGTTTATCATCTTTTGAGTGGTATTTCCTGCATAGACTGTGGCCCACAAGTCTTCATGTCCCCTTTCTTCTATTAGTTTACATCCTACACCAAGAAACGACATCAGCTGATGAAAGCCACTGAGAAAAATAAAAACGTGTTTGAATTTATTTTTGTTGCCCAGCCTTATTTTATAGTATTTGAACTACAAAGGCTGATCAAATCTAAGAGTTGTACGACAAAAACCTGCTTTCAGGTAATATAAACGGGTTCGTCTGTCTGAGGGTTAGTGACGCCATTGAGTTGTAGAAAACAGCTATACAGTGCACTTGGGTTGAATTTTCATGTTATATTGAGGGTATGAACCCTTGCCAGTTCGATAGATTATGACTTAGTTCACTCAAATACAACCATAAGGTATCACACTGAACAATTGGATGCTGATATTTTAAGACATTTAAACTTCTGTTCTGGTATTGAGGGTGCAACTGATGTAAGATTTAATGATCTGACCCAAATCACCAGCCTATAACTGGTTTAAGACTTAATGATTTCACCCAAATAACCAGC
>NW_013674109.1:13537-14919 GCF_000517525.1 Limulus polyphemus
ATTTGACCCAAATCACCAGCCTGCAACTGATGTAAGAGTTAATGATTTGACCCAAATCACCAGCCTGCAACTGATGTAAGAGTTAATGATTTGACCCAAATCACCAGCTTTCAACTGATGTAAGAGTTAATGATTTGACCCAAATCACCAGCCTTCAACTGATGTAAGAGTTAATGATATGACCCAAATCACCAGCCTGCAACTGATGTAAGAGTTAATAATTTGACCCAAATCACCAGCCTTCAACTGATGTAAGAGTTAATGATTTGACCCAAATCACTAGCCTGCAACTGATGTAAGAGTTAATGATTTGACCCAAATCACCAGCCTTCAGCTGATCTAAGAGTTAATGATTTGACCCAAATCACCAGCCTTCAACTGATGTAAGAGTTAATGATTTGACCCAAATCACCAGCCTGCAACTGATGTAAGAGTTAATGATTTGACCCAAATCACCAGCCTGCAACTGATGTAAGAGTTAATCACCAGTTGTTACATTTGTTCTTTTCACTGGATGTTCCTTTCTTTATGGCTCACCCGGAGTTTGACACGTGATGATATCAATAACATGAGCAAAGTCTTAGCCGGTGATGGTGTCTTCGTTAAAGTCAAAATTATCATCCATCCACCCATCCAATTACAAAATCACCACCAGTATCATTTTTTTTACAATGCCAGGGTTTAATTCAGCGATTGATCTTTAAAATGCCATCATCTGTTGAAAACCAAAGGAACAATGTTATCTGGTTATTTGATGAATGACGAGACCCATTGGCAACTTGCATTATCACGTGGCTCAGTTCTACATTGGCCAGTTTCTTTTAATCAGTAGCGCGTTCACTGCGAGAGACAGAAAACATAGATTTCAGCAAGAATTGGGCTCATATGTTTGCAGCTTTTCAAGATCAATGTCATTTGTATTAGGATAAGTATCTTTGGGACACCTCTAATATTGATAATGTTCTGTCTGTGGATGGTAGGATATTGTATCTTCTCTTACAGCGATCAGGATTTTGTCACCAAAGTGATCTAACAAACACTGAAATGTTTGTTTGTTTGTTTTTGAATTTCACGCAAAGCTACACGAGGGCTATCTGCGCTAGCCGTCCCTAATTTAGCAGTGTAGATACTAAATATCCTCTTATTTATAATTTAACTCAATAGTAAGATCATGTGACTAGTAAATAACATAATTAACTACCTACCTCGAAATCCCTTACTAAAGGTTTTTTATGCTAACTTGGTTTTGGATTGTTTCGAAGTTCACACAAAGCCAATAGAGAGCTGTCTTCACTAGTCGTCCCTATATAGCAGAGATAGACTGGAGGGAAGGCAGCTAGTCATCACCACCCACCGCCAACTCTTGGGCTACTCTTTTACCA
>NW_013674109.1:15834-17359 GCF_000517525.1 Limulus polyphemus
CAGGACAGAAAACCCAAAAACCTTTAACTGTAACGTGCAGCCTAGGTCCACAGTGAAATAGGCGTAGGAACTTGAAAATAATTCAGAAGATGTTAAGAAATTCTTCAGATGAGCAGATATTCAGAAATATTAATTATTAATAACTGTTGCATCAGTTAGATAATTAGTTAGATAGTTAGTGTGACAAAATTAATGTTATTCGTAGATAACGTACGAAACTAAGTAAATTTCAGACATTTTTTTTGTCTTACATTAACGTTATTGTATATCCTTCACCCGAGAGTGTGGTGTCTATGGTAACTAATGTTACACATTAGAAACGTATTGTAAACAATGATGCCTGTCCATAAATTAATTATCTGTTACAGCATCGTTTATATGAATCATTAGTTAATCAAACACTAGAGGTCATGTTTGTAGTATCTGTTACACAGCTTCCATAATGATGTCAAGTTCAATCCTTACCGAGGTCATGGTGCTATAACGGAACACTGCCATATTTAAATAGAAACTAATTCACGTGTCTCTTCAGTCCAATATTTGTTTGTGTGAGAAAAATATCCACTGTTTATTTTTCAACGACACATGACGTCAGAATGGGGGTTCAACTTAGAGTGTCCTCCAGACGTGTTGCAATTTGTCAACACACCCTTTGAGCTACGTACATTCTTTCTCGTGCCGTCATAATACGGTTAAAACATCACTTATAACTTTACTGTTTTTAAGAGCTTATAGAATTCGTCATCAAACGACTTTCTTAGTAATGAAATTTAAAATATTTATAACATTTTTGAAATGGCTGCAGTACCCCAAAAATGCTCGTGAAAAGGTAAGGAACAGTACCCAGGGATCAGTGCTATCTTCGTGTGAAAATACAAATACAATACTTAGCGTCAACTACAATTCTAGAGATATGCCTGAAAAATGGCAATTTCAAAGTTATTTATAAACATTCCAAAACCGTCAAAATGCCTGCACCCCAAGATATAAAACAGGGCCTCTATACTTCCCTGCCAAGTCTGCTAAAACGATTATGTTGGCTAAGCGGGTAAGAACTCATGGAACACAAAAATGACGTTGAAAATGCCATTTTTTCCAAGCTAATGCATAGAACTACAAAGTCTGTCAAGAGAACAATTCTGAAAAGTTTGTTTATCCAAAGGTGTGTGGTGAACTACTGTTAGAAAAGAGTCGTCAACAGGAGTTCTACCATTAAAATAAAGTCGTCAACAGGAGTTCTACCATTAAAATAAAGTCGTCAACAGGAGTTCTACCATTAAAATAAAGTCGTCAACAGGAGTTCTACCATTAAAATAAAGTCGTCAGCAGGAGTTCTACCATTAAAATAAATTCGTCAGCAGGAGTTCTACCATTCAAATAAAGTCGTCAACAAGAGTTCTACCATTAAAATAAAGTCGTCAACAGGAGTTATACCATTAAAATAAAGTCGTCAACAGGAGTTCTACCATTAAAATAAAGTCGTCAACAGGAGTTCTACCATTAAAATAAAGTCGTCAACAGGAGT